>NC_135772.1:2813025-3119787 GCF_028453695.1 Augochlora pura
CACAAGAACATATCCGAAAACCAATCCGAATTATCACCAAATCCTAGTTAATATTCCATTCCAGCTTAATTCCTCATTCGTTATTTTATTTAAAAAGAACGACATAATTACGAGCGACGATTTTAACATCCAGATTAACAACATTATACCTCAAATACTTAGTTCGTTAAACAACGCTTTAATTACAAGATTTTTAATTACAAGACTTTTAATTCACGAAACGACTTTTAATTCACGATATGACTTATTTCCACGCTCGCGATGCAACAGCATGCAGCCATTGTGCGTCAACGGTCTCAAGGTTCGCTGTTCGGCATTAGCCGAAAACTAATTGCCGTCGAACGACGAGCACACGCTATAAAATGCGGATATGAATATCCAACAAGCCGTGGCAAACGTCGCCGCTTCTCGTCGGACGGAGGAGGGCCGTGCAGGTTAGTTTTCCCGAGTTGTCCCTCTTCTCTCTCGCTTTATGCGTCCCCTTAGACCGCTTGCTGCCGGAGGATATTAATATTCCAGTCAAAGAGGACGGGAAGCTTGCGTGCCATCGAGTCACTATGGACTCTCCGCAGTCGCGGTGCTTTGGTGCCATCTTTGGAATATCCGGCGTCCCACCGGAACGGACAACCGTGGAATAACGGATGCGCACCACCAGTTTCGAGTACGCGGATCGAAGTCTTGAAAGATTTCCAAATAACGCCGCCATAAATACCGCTGGATCTATGTCTGATCTATTTAAATTATACTAGGCGCTTTTATCCTAGCCCCGCCCCTGGCCCGTTTCTGGCCCGTAGGCGACGCCTATTGAAAGGTAAGCCACGCCCTTTAGTAGAACATTTTTGGCTTTAACGCGGTAAGAATTAAAGTAGAAATATAATAATTTAAATTAAGTACAGTTTAGGTTAATACTAGCTTTATAAAAAGAGATATTGATACTTAAGGAGGTGGAATAATGGCACACCTTTTAACCCTTTGCAGTTGGGCGGAGACTCTGGGCCACCACTTGTCGTTAATTTGAAATAACCACCAATTGACATTATATTTGAAATAAATGTCTACATCATGAGATTAATTTAGTTTTAAAGAACTGTTGAGAATACAATTATTATATTTATTATTAGCTATAAGCTATATTACAGTATTAGCTATAAATTACGAATTGAAGTCATATTAAATGGAAATATGGAGACCACTAAAGTAAAGCTAGTAGTGTCAAAAGTCGATTTCTTTAATTTTTCAAAATGATCTGGTCACTCTATTGCAATCTAACCTACCCTATCATAAAATTGATACTTTCAGCTTTCATTTAAGCTAAGTTGCATAAAAATATCTCCACAAGAACATATCTTAAAATCCACTTAAATTTCACCTTCTAAAAATCGTAAAGTAGGTAATGCTAAAAGTCGATTTTTTTAATTTCTCAAAATGATCTGGTCACTGTATTATAATTAAATCTATAATGTCTTAAAGTTGACACTTTCAGCTTTCATTTAAGCTAAGTTGCATAAAAATATCTCCACGGGAACATATTTTAAAATTCCCGTGAATTTCTCCCGGTAAGTCTCTCGCAGAACTAAACGCTATTTCCGCGCCGTAGTTTACAGAAAAACCAGCACGAGCGACGGTCAATTATATGCACGATGATCCGGGGCCATTCGAGTGCCATTTCACACGGTCAGCAAAAAGGCTGAAAGGCGGTTCACAAGCTACCAAAGAAGTAACACGGCGCGACAGAAATTACACGTTCAAGCATCTCTCGTTACGCCTCTAATAACTTCCACCCGACGTTCTCGACGCTACGGAAACTCGGGGAAAACGCGAAAAGACCGGCCTTCCAGACGTGTACGGAAAGTCTGCCGTCTCGTCGCGAAAGAAACTTCCCTCGTCCAGCCAGAGCAGGGGGGGAGTGGGTGGCATTAATATTCCTTGGAAAAACGGTAAGCTCGAAAGTGTCACGAGAAGGCGAAACGCGCGGCTCATTTGATTCTCGCTCCTCCTTTTTGCGCTCGTCGTAGCGTGTTTAAGAGATCCTGCATGCAATGCTTAGCTTGCGCAATTTAAAATGCTTTGTCGCTGAATGTTTTCACTCGTTTAGCCGTTTTTCATGCTTTTAGACGACTGTTTGGGTGATTCGTTTCATTTTGTTAAAAAGGATGTCCTTTTGAATAGGATTTATTCATGTAATTAATTTGGAATTAATTCGTGTCATTTGTGGAACCGTGTGAAATATTTTAATGATTAATATGGGATGTGTTTTTTAAGGTTTATAGTTTCTGGAGTTAGTTACTGTGGCTAAGGTTATTTTGATCATCCCTGAATACTGTGCTTCAGTTACTGTACTTTAATTACTGTGCTTCAATTACTGTGCTTTAACTACTGTGCTTCAGTTACTGTGCTGCAATTACTGCGACAATTATCCCCTCTCTATCTCAATAATTGTGAAAAAACACGATTTAATATTCTATAAAACTCATACCATATTGTAGTAACTCATTCATAAGTTAATAACAGAGACGACGGCGTTAATAAAAATTTATATCTACATTTGATCAAATATTATTACATTTAACCACAAAGGCGACAGCCAGTGTTTATGTTAAGGAAATTTTTATATAAATTACATTTGTATTATACGCAATTTAAAAAGATTGTATATAAATTACATAATTGTGTATAGTTGCATATAATCCTATATAAATTATATTTGTCTATTATGTATAAATATAAAAATAATTTGTTTACAAGACACTATATACATTCCAGAAAATCGCCTCGTCCTGCTACCTCATTTGGTCGAAAAAGTCATCGTCCGCAAAGGGTTAATGCAATCAATTATTAAGTTCACTACATTTAGCACCGTACAATTTAACTAAATAATGTAACAATTATAAAATAATGTAACAATAGCTAAAATCTTTAACAGATCATAATTGTCAAATGTATAGCTGAATATGCTTGGAATTGAATTAAAGGCACAGTAACTGGCTCCGCCGCCCCATTCGACAAAAATCGATTCGTCGAAGTGGAGCGCGCCACCGGTTAACAAAGGACAGGATTCCCCTCCGAGGTCACGTGGAATCTCGTCACCGACAGTCGGTAAGGTCCCGACGAGGAAGAGGAAGACTCCAACGATATGAATTCCAGGAAGAGATATCAAGAGCAGCGAAAGTCGGAATGTATGGGGCGCGCGGGGCCGACAGTGGCACCGAACGCCATCTTGTCGAGCGAGAGAGGCTCGATGACCGAGAAACCCGTCACCGCGCGCGCGACCTAATCGAGACCGCTCGCCCTCGAAAGGGAAAGCGCTCTCTACGAAACGCTACGGAGACCGGATCGAATGTCGGTTTCTGAACCGATCGACGGCGTGGAAAGACTTCTGACTATCTCGAGCGATTCCCAGCGCGTCGTTTAACCCTTTGACACGGTAATAAAGAGTTAAATTCGATTAATATGGCTGCTAGAAATTTCTTTAAAATCGAAAGAAAATTGGAATCACCTGTCATCGATATCCGGGAATGAGAGTAGACAAGTAGGAAGACTCTAGAATCATCTCATGTCATCAAGAAAATGATTAACCCTTTGCGCTATAAAAATTAGACTTTTCGTGAAATCGAAATCAAATCGAAGTCTTCTGTTATCAAAATTAACAAAGAAAAATAAATAACGACAATACAAGAAATAAGAATTATCCAGCCCTATTCAAGAAACTATTAATAACAAATTATTAATTAACACAGCATGACAGGAATCATAGTGCAAAGGGTTAAGGCTGAAACAGTTGCAATCAAAGTAGCTCTGAAAGACGTAATAGTGCAAAGGGTTGAGCGCAGGTTTCTATCGCGTCGATCAAACTCATGATCAGACGCTAACAGCCCTTCGTCCCTTTGCGCAGGCCACTTAAGGCTAATTTCGCGACTGTTCAGGCTCGGCGTTTATGCGAGTACGCGGCGTATCGTGTCAACCGGGGCAGATTATGTCGAGCAGAAGCGTGACTCGATTGAAAGATGGTTACGGTGCTGGCTCCAGAGAGAGAAATGTCGACGTTATGGTACAGTTCTCTCTGTGAATCGACTAAAAATAGAACGGAGGACGTGTCCAGTCCATCCTTGAAAATTAATTGTATTGTAGGATTGTTTAAACTATTTTTTAGGATATCTTATCGCGTTGAGATGTAAGAGAAAACTACCCTTATTTTCCTTCTGTTTCAATTCCTTCTAAACATCAATTCTTTCTAAATTCAATATTAATAATTATAAATATGTTTAGCTTGTTAAACATATTTTTTTAGATTCTCTATAACAATTGTAATTATTATATATCGATGTGTATTTATTGTACATCTATCATATATATTATTTATAATTTTTCGCGAAATTTATTACGCTATTTTATGCTATTCAATCACGCTTAATATATTAAATATAAAATTATTGTTACTATTCTTGCAACTTTTACTCTTGCCAATCTATTCGCTACCCTCGAACCCCAATCATCGACTAATGCGTTAATTAACAGCGTCCAGAACGTCGGACGAATGAACAGGTGAATATGACCCTTTGCCTCGGCGCGCAACTTTGTTAATCAAAACGGGCAAATTTATTTCGCAACGTTATCCGTTTATTCGTATCCCGGTCGAAGCTGAAATCGGACGGGTTATGAACTAGTATATACAGCCAGTCCCATAAGTATTCGTACCGTCATTGCTTACAAGAGAAATCTGTTGAAATCAAGGGACGCGTGTGAAACTTTGCTAAAATATATTTTTGTTAATGAATTTTCTTATAATTCGTTATAAATAAACTTTATACATCTGTTCATTCGTGATAGAAATTTTATCGCAAAATCTTACACGAGTCCCTCGATTTCAACAAATTTCTCTTACAAGCAACGAGGGGACGAATACTTATGGGACTGGCTGTACGCCAATGGAACCGGCACAGTGTACGCCAATGGTGTACCGGCAGTAGATTCCGAGAGAAACAGCGTTAAAAGTAGCGGGTAATGGACTAGCAGAGACGGCGGGAGCTTATTCGAGCGGGCACTTTCGATGATTGGCCGTAAACGCCGCGGAAATCCGGGCTGTTGCGTTTCGGCCGCTATATATGTACGCGTTAACCAGGGAAATAAATGAATGACATCGGCATAATTACGCGGTCGAGATTTCGGTTAGCAACATATTCATAGCTGACAGCGGGATAATAATCCACGGGGGGGGCTGAATTGACTCTGCGCCGTGTTCCGAGAGTTATTTTCGCGGGTATCCGCGCGGGCACGGATTCGGATCGCCACGCGGTCCGCGCTCTACAATTATGCTTGGTAATACTATTTAATGATTGCTAATCTGTGTATAATTCACGCTCGCGATTGTTGCGAACTAAGTTCAGCGAGGGATGGTTTAACGCCTGGTGCGATCATTGTGGTCTCAGTTAGGCGAATTACTTTGAGAAGTGCGGGATGCTGTATTCTATTGTCTTTTAGGTTTGAGAACAATAGTGGACAGTTGGAGAAGAGGAGGGTCTAGCTTTAATCGAGATTTAATGATCAAGGTGTTAGTTGGTCGAATCTAGGTCTAATGATTAAGAAGTGTAGTTAGTCGAATCTAGGTCTAATGATCAAGACGTTTCGATAGTCGAATCTAGGTCTAATGATCAACATGTTTAGTTACTCGAATCTAGGTCTAATGATCAAGATGATAGTCGAATCTAGCTCTAATGATCAAGATCTTAGTCGAATACTAATAGTACTTTTGCAAATTACAGGTAACTCTTTCCAATTGTCCTTCAGTTTCGAAACAAAAACGAAAGACAATTAGAGTAGAGAAGAAATGATCTAGCGCTAATGATCAAGGTATTAGTTAGCTGAATCTAGGTCTAATGATCAAGATAATTGGTAGTCGAATCTAGCTCTAATAATCAAGATCTTAGTCGAATACTAATAGTACTTTTGCAAAGTACAGGTAACTCTTTCCAATTGTCTCTCAGCTTCGAAACGAAAACGAAAGACAATTAGAGTAGAGAAGAAATGATCTAGCTCTAATGATCAAGATATTATTAGTCGAGTCTAGCTCTAATAATCAAAATCTTAGTAGAATCACTATCGCGAAGTACAAGAAACCGTCTTCAACTGCCTTTAACTTTCGAAACTAAAATGTAAGACAATTAGAGAAGAGGAGAAATTATTTCTAACTCTAATAATAACGATCTTAGTATAGATATATATCATAATTGTTCGAAACCTTGATTAATAATGAGCCCTATTTTCATAATTGACAATTAACAAATACAAGAAACGAGGCTCGAATAATCGTATCTCCTCTACTCCAATTGTCCATTTCTTTCTTTAAAAGCTAAAGAGTAATTAGAAACAGTCTGCTCTACTTGGATCTCGCATTACGTGGTAAAAATCCTTCCCATAACCTACAACATGGTAGACATTTTACCCAAAAGGATGTTTGCCTTTCAATATATCTTTTTTAAATATACAGCATAAAAATCAAAGCTACACCATTTAAGCTATTAATTCACTAGGTTCCTAAAAATAACGCGGTCGCATATTTAGAGTTTATACTCCATATTCGCCGCGTTCCCTCTAATAACGTCGCTACACGGAATTCTATGGCACGATGTGTATTCAGTTGATGCAGAAATTCAAGAATTTCCCTCGTATTTCCTACCTTGGAAATACGAAGTGTCGCGAGACGCCATGAAAGGAAGGACTTTAACGCGGATCTGCTCGTTCTCCTTGAAATTGAAAATTTGTCAGACTTACTGTTCGCCAGCCGTGTCACACTCCTACGATCCATGAAAATTACGCTATTGTTTACAGATTTAAAAAATAAAATACCACTGAAAATTGATTAAATAATAGAAACATTAATATCTTGAAAAAAACAGAATAATTTAGATTACAGAAAATTTAATTTCGCACTTTATTCGAATTTAATTTCAAGGAGTCGGAATTACGGCGCACAAGAGCGCCGAGGGATTTAGGCAACGCCCACCGACGAATCAGAACGTTCCGTTTCTTTCGCTGCGTTAAAAATAAACAGCGGCTTCCAGTACAGTAAAGCATAAGCTAAGACAACATTTCTACATCACTAATACACCAAATCATCACATAAAATTGTGGAAAAATGATATTCGTTTTGATTTTATTTGCAATAAAAATAAGAAATAATTATTCGAAATAATCCTCGAATCTTTGCATCTGACGCAATTATTTAAAAGGGCTCGCTGCTAGAGCCCTTCGATATTATAACAATTATTTTTTAATTTTATAGAGAGTATTTTGAAACAATATATTACTTACTAATTTGTATTATGCAATTTCCAACAGTAATTTTCTAATTATTCTATTTGAGCGAGTCAAAATACGAAATGTAATTAACGAGGAACGTCGATCATCGATTTCGACGAGTCTGTGGAGTGGAAAAATATTTGATACCTGCATATTTTTTTTGATCGGCGGGTTTATTGAAAGTCTTTAATAAAGGCCGAGTGGAAAAATAAAACGGCCCTTGTCGATTTCTATTTAATATTGTGTTTTATAATGATCGTAGATTTTTGTGCTGTATAAAAAAATGCATGGAGTGCCGTGGTCACGTTGTTGTAAATTTTATCATTAACTTGCAAATGTTAACTGTTTCGCAACGTAATCGTAAATATCGAAGAGATTTGATCATTGAACAAGAAGAATTTAATATGTATATTGTATGTATAAATGTTTTTTGAAGACAATTTTAATTGGAGAATAAATCGTGGACGAACATTTTGTTATTTTTGCCGACGTAGAAAAACAGGTCAGGATAATTTTATTTGTTCAAAAACTAAGTCTAAAAATTAATTCTTTCTCAATTCTTTCTATATGTTAATTAAAATTTTCTAAAATATGGAATTACGAAAATCCATAAATAACACCGATAAAAACTCATCCGTCGTCAATTTCCGGCGGAAAATATTAACATTTACATTTATAGGGGAATCGGCGACGATCATTTACCATTCCCCGCGGCGCAATTTATTATTTTTCGTCTTTGAAAAATGAATTCGAGCCACTGAAAAATGGTCAGAGAAATATGACGAATGCGACACGAGAGTTCTAGTACCATAATTTGTAATTGTCTCTAAAGTGATTTGCTGCGTGCGGCAGAACGTTATCGTGCTGAAACAAATTGTTTTACCACACTTCCCGATTATCCCGGCAGTTTTTCTCGAACAGAAGATTCCACGATACCGAATAACACACTGTATCGAAATGTATAGTGTCGAACGTGTTTGTCATGGAGCACAAGTTTCGATTAATATATATAATAAACAATGAATATCGTCTATTAATTTCAGATAAAAAATATATATATATTTTTTGCGATGTATTTTTACAGTATATATTTTTAATTTTCCGATTATTATTATCACCAATGTGCAACTTATATATAAATACATAAGTAAAATTATAAGATGCACATTGATGATGATGATAATAATAATTTGAAATTTAATGCAAAATGGTTGATGAATATAGCATACATTTATACTTTTTGTATACGTACTGTGGTGTAACCCATAAGTTCCTTCTTCTTTTTTTATTCGAAATTAATAAACAATATTTGTTGTTTAAGATTTATTTATTGTATTATATATGAACGGATCTCCTGTATTAATTTTTTTTTATTTCTTAGGAAGCTTAATTATGCCTAATTTTTCCTAAATAGTTCAGATTTAGGGTAGAGTATAGTATAATGAAGTAGAGTAATGTGGAATAGCGTCTAATAGAGTACAATAGAGTAAGAATATAATGTACAATAAAATTGAATAGAATATTAAAATATATTAAGATCTATATTAGGATAAGTTTGAATATAGTGGAATATATTAGGATTACATTGAATAGAGTAAAATAGAGTAGAATAGCGTGAAATAGAGTAGAATAGAGTGCAATAGAGTACAATAGAGCAAAATAGAGTGCAATAGAGTGGAATAATATAGGACAGAACAGATTAGAGTGTAACAGAGCAGGAGAGAATACAATAAAATAAAATATAGGGGAATAGAGTTGAATAGAGTAGAATATAGTGCAGAGTACAGTAAAATAGAGTCGAATGGGGCGGAATAGAGCTGAATAGAGTGGAATGGAGTGGAATAGAGTTAAATGGAGTGGACTATAGTAGAATAGAATCCAAAATAAGCTATAACAGACTAGAATAAACTATAATAGAGCGAAATATAGTGAAATATAGTTCAGCTTTAAACGCATCCATCATAAACCTAAACCTTGCTTCATTTCACTCTGCATAAAACACTTTACAACCATATAACAATCAACAAAAAAACAGACTATCAACTGGCAAAAAAAAAACCAGTTCCTCTGTCATGAAAGTCACAGAACTGGCGAGTCCCTATAAAAAAAAAATAGAGAGCCTCTAACAATCGAACCGATCGACCATTCCCCGAGTTCTCATAGCGCATCGCCACCGATCAGGCTAAATAATTACAAACGACACCCCGGATAACCGTCCAATAAAACGTCTCCATTCCGTGTTCCGCGCAGGTAAGGGCGATGATACCCGGTAGTCGTCGTAGTCGGGTAGCCGAGTCGATATCGGTGAAACTCGCGTGTTTACGAGCATTTTACCACCGCGGCACATTGTAACCTGTGTGTGTGCTGTGAGCGAGCGAGCGAGCGAGCGAACGCATGCACGTGGCACGGAGAAAACCACCATAGAGGAAGCATTAAAATCGTCTTCATGGCCGGTGCTTACATCGACGCGATATCGCCGGCGATAAATTTTTACGGATACACGCGGCATCCGAGATTCATCTCCGAGCCAATAAAAATGGCCGCCGGATAAAGGAAGCTTTACCGCAGGCTATGCCAGATATTTGTTGCATGCCCGGCTGCCGATTCTGTTATGAACGCAACGGAATTGATGAACTTTGGACCGATGGCAACGCTATATTAAATGCCAGAGATATCAGGTGCCTGATACACATAATAGATAATAGCAGACGATAATATAGGAGATAATAGACAATAGTAGATGGTGGTGGTAGAACAAGGGCGCAGGTGTTAAAATTATTTCCCCTTTCGTTTATAATAAAGTACAAGGACATCTGATAATAGTCTCAGCTTCGTGGACGGACAACATTTGCACGAACGAGTATGGCGTGATTCGCTGGAGTTCGACGAGGACCTAGAATCAAAGTTTCCGGAGTGAAAGTTGGACCGAGGTGCTTGTAACACCTCGGTTATCGTGACTGCTCATCGTTATGAACGCTCGCGGTACGAAGTACCAACACAGAGAGATAAAGAGAGAGAGGAAGCGGGATAAAGAGAGAGAAAGAGAAAGGGAGTCAGAGAAGGGGAGGGACAGAGAAAGAGAGAGAGTGGGGGGCGCGGGACAGAGAGCAATTAAGGCGGTAATCATTCGAGATACCCAAGGGTGCAGGAAACGATTCGCACCCCTTGGTCCGCGTCAACCGGCGCGTAATCGTTGCGGCAACTCGCGGCATTCTTTTCAATCAACGAACAAACCTTCCACCCCCCCTCCTCCTCCTCCTCCTCCTCTGCCAGTAAAGTGCATCATTAGGCGGGCCCTGAAATTCTGCGGAACCCGCCGACAATTGGTAGTTGCACGTTGCATCGCGTGATACCGGCCGATCATCACGCGTGTGCGCGTTGTTAGCACCCCGTGGTGAAACTGCGAGCCCACGGAAGAGTGAGAGGGATGACGATGATGATGATAATGATGATGATGATGATGACTGTCCCGGCGAGAATCAATCGACGACGATCCTTGCAATTTTCGGCCGTGTTCGATTCCGCGAAAAGTAAACTCCGAGGGATCGGGGGACGTGTGAGAAAAGCAACGACGATGCAGGATTAATGGTTGCCGGACCCCCTTAATAGCCTTAACTTTGAGCCTCTGCAGCTGTTTCAATATTTAGAGTAGGGTTTCACACTCGTAACCGGAGACCTTGCTGCTTTCGGATAATTGTTATGCAATGTGTACAAGGTTGTCCTAGTGATTATAGAATTTTTACAAGGTTATGATAGTGACTGTAGAATTTGTACAAGGTTATGGTAGTGATTGTAGAATTTTTACAAGGTTATGATAGTGATTATAGAATTTTTACAAGGTTATGCTAGCAATTATAGCATTCATATAAGGTTCTGCTAATAATTGTATATGTAGGATGCGTACAACGTTATTTATACAAGTGTAATTATAAAATGCATACGATGCATACAAGGATATGCTAGTAATTATATAATGCATACAAGGTTATGCTAATAATTATATAATGCATACAAGGTTATGTTAATAATTATATAATGCATACAAGGTTATGCTAATAATTATATAATGCACAGAAGGCTATGCTAATAATTATACAGTGCATAGAAGGCTATGCTAATAATTGTATATGTACGATGCGTACAATATTATTGATTTGCAGTTATAATTAAAAAATGCATACGATGCATAATAGTCATTACTATATCGTAATTTATAATAATATAAATAGCAATCTATCCAAGCTAAATATTATTTGACAAAATTTATTCCTACAGTAATTCATCCCTAAAACAACCACCTTCTACAAAAATTATACAAATTCTATTTCCTATAGTTAATTAATGTCTTACATATTACTGTTTCTAACCACCTTTTTATTAAATTTTGTATCCGATTTAAAGAGCCAAAAGATAGCCTGATTATTGACGTATAAAATAAAGTAAAAGAAAATTGAAAAGAAAATACAAAAACTCACCTATAATAATTGAATTACTACTATTACTATTATCTACCCCTGAAAACAAGAAAATATATTATAATATTATATAATAACCTTGACGCACCTACAATAATTGAATTACTACCACTTTCACTACCCCTAAAAACAAGGATATATATTATACAATAACCCTGATGCACCTATAATAATTGAATTACTACTACAAGCATTACCTACCCCTAAAAACAAGGATATATATAATACAAAAACCTTGACGCACCTACAATAACTAAATTACTACTACTATTATAACCTACCCCTAAAAACTACCCCTAATAAAATACATAATAAAACAATAAAAATTCAAATTAAAATACTGACACAAACGTAAAAGTATTTCGAGTCTGAACGGAGTCGGCGAGGATCAAAGCTCGGCTTTCGGTACTTGTTAAACACGACTACCACCCCCTGCGCGAGGGTGAAAAGACAGTGGAGCCAGCGTGCAAAATGAAAGTGAGTCGGGCTGCGGAACAAACTTTCCGTTTCCGATTCGCGCGATTCAGGTGTATCGACGATGCTCGGGGCTCGAAAGAGAGAAATAGAGAGAGATACAGATAGAGAGAGAGAGAGAGAGAGAGAGGCGTATCCAAATCGAGGCTGAATAACTCGAAACACGCGGCTGGTAGGATACTCCGCGATGCGTGGCACGCAAACTCGATTTCGACGATCGGAGGCGAGGAGGAGGAGGAGGAGGAGGAGGAGGAGGAGGAGAGAGACGAGAGCATGCAGCACGTATGCCTGACCTAGGCAGGAACACGATGGAACCGTTAACCGCACGGTGCCGTGAACTTTTGCCGCGGGTAACGTGAGTGCAATCTAATTTCCCAGCTAGGAGCTACGAAGCGTTCACCGGTTGCATGCGCGCCACCGCCCGCCATGCGTTACAACGACCAACCCCTATTTCGGGAATACTTCGCCCGTTGAATACATCGTAATTTTCTCGCGGCGCGGACGCTCTCTTTCCTGCACGCCTAATTCCGAGCGTGATCCGCGGAGGGACGGAAAGGATTGTGTATGGGTTGTGAAAAGAATTCTGTACGGGGTGCGAAAGGAGTAGAAATAAAATTGTGATAGAAATAGAAATAGAATTGGAATGAAAATAGAATTATAATAGAAATAGAAATAAAACTATAATAGATAGAAATAAAACTATAATAGATAGAATTAAAATTAGAATAAAGTGGTACTACCTTCTCGTTAATATTTAAACGTTACACTAAATTTAGGAATAAACATTAACCTTGTAACCCTGCTAAAAAAAATGATTAAAATTGATACATTTCTACTCGCAGCAGCCACCCTTTAATTCCACCCTTACGCAATTCAATAATCGCACTAATACATAGATAAAAAAAGACGTCAATTATTCCAGAAAGAAAATAAATTTTATCTACTAAACATTCGCAACAAAGACAGAGAATTCTATTCTATTAAAAGGGTTATGTCAAGGGGTGAATTTCTACCAAGAAGGGGTGGAATTTCCTGCGCCCCTTATATTACAATATCGACACTGATTAATCAAGATTTAATATAAATATCTGATTAATCGAGATTTAATATAAATAGAATTTCAAACGATTTAAAGGGTTCCATAAGAATGTTCTAAAACAAAAAAAGTCGAGTCCAACGAAGAGAATTAATTACGTTCGACTAACCCGATCACCGGAAAGCTCAGAACGGAACAAGAACGTCGAAGCGCAGTTTGCAATATTACTCGGCCGAAATGAATAAACCGGTTAAAAAAGATCAACGTAACAGGACGGCAACCGGGGCTACGGGGGTTTTCCACGGATTTTATTTTTCTCTGAAAATAAACAGACCTCTCGCGGGCCGAGGTGAAAAGGCAAATTGATTCGTTCGACGGCGAACACGGGGAAATGTGCGTATTCCCGCGTGTGTGCGTCGGTTGTGTCGGCGCTTTTTTGCTAGCAATAAAAACGTTAACACGAATTAACGAGTCGACCGAGAGAGAGAGAGAGAGAGAGAGAGAGAGAGAGAGAAAGACGTACGCGCGAATTTTTGCCGTGAATCCTTTCGCGCTGAACGCGAACCCGTTGTTTTACGCGCCGGGTTCGAACAATAAAATCGTCTGGAGAAATTAATCTTAACGAAACACGAAACAGAGATTCAAATATTATTAGTTTATTTATTATATTTTAATTCAAGGAGATTCAAATATTATTAGTTTATTTATTATATTTTAATTCAAGGAGATTCACATATAATTATATACGAATATACTATTAAATACACTTGGTTTATTTATTATACTTTAATTTAAAGAGATTAAAGTATAATTGGTTTATTTATTATATTTTAATTGGAAGAAATTCAAATATAATAGACTTATATATGGACAGTGAATCAAGTATGTTTTAATTATTATACAATAACTATAAAAATTCATATTTGTTTATAAAATGAACTATTAATCATACACCGATCCTTTAGCATCCAAAATGCATTATTATTGCAACCTCTAATATTCAAAAAATATTTTTGAAGCGATATTTTAATTATTCTCATAAGCAGTGTCTTAAAGCGAAACTTTCTTAAACTTATTAACCATTTGCACTCGAATCCATTGCAACTAAAAATCTAAAATAATTTATTTGGAACATAGTATTTTTATTTTATATAACAAAATTCATTCTATGCATATAAAATTGAATTTCAGAATTTATTTATTAAGCTTTCGATAATTTTTTCAATCTAAGCTTTCGCGATATCTGTAAAAATAATTTTGAAACGTGTGACAATGTTAATGGCGTCGCAGAGTGCAAAGGGTTAATTTCCTTCATTTACTATCGCTTCTACATATTTAATAACAGAAGAATTCAATTTTATTTAATAAAAATTTGTAATATTAATATTAAAAATCTTAGTAGATCTTTATCTCGAGTTTTACTTGTTATTAACCCTTTGCACTCGATTGGTGACTCCAAGGCGCCACTAAAATTATATCAGAACATTTCGTAACAATTTTTATAGTAACAAAGTTGAGATTTAGAAAATTGTTAATAATAGAACTATTGACACGAGTCGCGAAAATTAATTCCATATAAAAAGAAAAGAAAAATAGTAAAAGCCAAAGAAATGATTTTAGACTTACATTTAAAACGCCTTCGAGTGCAAAGGGTTGAACAAACAAAAAATATTATTCACACTTACTAGGTTCCTCCTAGAAATCTCCATCACGTGTCCGACTTATCAAAGTACAATAAAGGGTTAACAAAGGTATGAATTTCCCTACAGTCTTTTACACGATTTTATCTCAAAGCGAATCGTTCTTTTTCAGGGTTTTTTCGTCAACCCTTTCGTCCCTGGGTAGAAACCCAACCAGTCGGCTTCGATCGTCGATTAGAATACGCGCATGATTAGCATCATAAAGTTTTCCCCGGTTACCCCGGTTTAATTCTGGCAGCGGCCGGAAACGCGCCGGCGAAACGGGAATCGGAATCGGCTGGCGGCGACGTGTCGCGCAGGCCGATGCACATCCGATTCCCGGCAGTTTGCATGTAACCGATTAAACTACACCCGCCGACTCATCTGTTCCGAAAGCCGGATATGTCTTTTCGGAGGATTCCGCCGTTGTTGCAGCGCGCGAGCGCGCGTTCCCCAATGGTCAACCGGGTGTGCGGTTTCGCAGTTGCAGTTCCAGCTTTCCACAATGCCAGGCTAAACGAATCGACTTTTCCAAATGGGCTGTTCGTCACTGCGAAATATACTCTCGCCTATTGTCTTCGAATCCTTCGATTTCGAGAACAAGTACAGCAACCCTCGATTTCGAGAAAAAGTACAGTAACCCTCGAGGACGAGAAAAAGTACAGTAACCCTCGAGGACGATTTATTTGAATAAAGTGAACACGCGTAGGCAACGATTTGTTGTCTTTGAGGACAAAGTATTGCCATTGTTCGAACGCAGGGATGAGACAATAACATTTCTGCTTGCATTCAACCCTTTTATTGGAAGCGATTGAGAGCTGTGATAAGGGGTAGTTGATGAGAGAAGGGAGGGAAATATAGTAAGAAATGCTTTTAAATATAAAATGTTAATATAATGAATATTAGAATATTAATAGAATAATTTAATGTATAATATTAACCTCTTCAGGGATACTGCCCACGTGTACACTTAGTTTTCTTAAAATTATAATTATAATAAGGGTGAAGAAAATGAGAATCTGATAAATACTGATAAAACCTCGTCGAACGAAATGAAATGGATGATAAATAAAAATGAAAGAATTATAGATTGTTAACTATTATAAAAATTCGTCCCTGAAGTGGTTAACACGTTTCCAGGGTTCGCAGTTTTTTGGCCACTCAAAAATTGCATATATACACATTTTTAAATTCGTATTTGGTATTTATATTCACTTACGATATTCTGAAATGTTACTATATATATTTTTATGTATCTAATTATTGCGTGCGATTTTTTATGCTGCAGTCATCGATTGAGTCGAAGAAATACGAAAATGAGATACCTAGTCTCCTATACGCAATGTGTTAATAAAATAATATAATATACAATATTAATAGAAAATTAATTCACAAAACGAATCTTTGAACATACAACACACATTAAAGAGACAAATAAAAATTAATGAACAATTTTCTAGGCATCGCTAACAAAGATACTTAACAATCTGAAAACCTAACCTTAAAAAAACCTTCGCTATCCACTCGTAAATAATAATCTAAACCGTATTATACCACTTTTGCATTATTACACTGAACATTTAATACTATTTAAACATCAAAAGGGAAACTATAAAAATCGATAACAGTCTCTCAGTTCAGAAAGTTAATTACTTCCGAGGCTGTACGAAACACATAATTCGAAGCGGAAACAAGCAAACATTTACGTTCCCATCGTAAATGGGCAAACTACGGCCCTGCGCGTTTTTACGCAAATTTCACGGGACACGTCGACGGTGAAACACTTTTGCGGGCCGTGCTATCGTCAAACAACGGGCCGAATTGGATGAATTGGAAACGCGCCATCAATTTCGGGAAGTGAATACAAACGGTGGGAAAAAGCGCGGCGCGGCGAGAGGGGAAAAAAAAAGAGAGTTGCGCCGCCATAAAGCCGATCACAATGCGCGCTAGACGGCGGCTTTGGTGACACCGTTGATACGAGATTATTAAAAATTGATGGAAGGCCGGGCCGGTTTATCCGACCGCGGTCTAAAGCGTTTAATAGACTGATAAATAGATAATGGGGCTCTGTTTTGGCGTCGTCGGTACTAGCGACGAATTGTGACATTGTACGCGTGACGTTATATGTCCACCATATTAAATGGGAGGACCGGAATTTAGTGGCGAAAAAACTTATATATTCAGCCTCGTACTATTTACACCTTTCCTTCGGAGGTCCGAGGTCCTCCAATTCCATTCCAACTCTTACGTTCGAAAAAATGTTGTCTCTCGAGGTAAACTGCCACCCCTCTCGCGCGTTTCTAATACTCGCCGATTGGTTTTCCATGATTTTGGCAATAACCAATCGGCGAGTCTGTTTCAAGAAGACGCCCTTCCTTCGCGCCTCGGCGCGTCCTTTTGGGAAGTTGCTGGGATATGGAAGGCGGGGAGTGACAGCGATATTTTAACAAAGACGGGAAATTCCTCCAGGTGTGATCACGGCTTCGCCACCGTTGCAAACTAACATGGGACACACCCCTTCGGAACTTTTCTCTTTTTATGATACTATTTTTATGATATTAGGCAAAAGTCCTAACCTCAAAAATAGCCGGCTAGGCTCGTCCTGAAGAATGTTATATAATATATATAAATCATAAAGAATATTAGTGCTGGGCAGTGACATATAATGTAATAATTGTTAATTGTTAATTATTAACAACGCGAGCCGAGGTTACTAACCCCCGGGGGCGCTCTAGAATCCGCGAGGATGAGCGCGCAATTCGGAAATTCGATAAATACACCCCGGTGGATAGGAAATCGCGCGGGGAAATGGCCGGAAAAAATTCGACGGCTAAAACCGGCGCAACGGGATGCGAATAAAATGTCACGAATTATTCATAAACCAATTTATGATTCGTTACCAATTCGCCGATTCGGAAACGATTTGTGGGGAAAAAACGGAAATTACGCGTATACCATGGTGCGATAATGGTCGGTCATTTTGTAGTAGGTCTGACGACTTAGGACATTTTTACGCGCGTCAGAAAAATAGCTTTAACCCATAGCCATAAAATAGTTATACATATAGAATTGTAAATTAGTATAATATAGGTATATTTATCCAAATGGTATTATGTATAATATGGTAATAATGTTAATCAATGATCTTTTCCTGTACGATTTTAATCTCTTAAATGGAATATCTTTACGAGTTTCTTAATTTTATTTCAGCTTCCCTATTTCATATTTTATTTCATATTTTAATTTATCTTTTCTTCTTCATATTTTAGCTTCCCTTCTTCAAATTTTAACTCGCCATATTCTAATAACTTTCAATAATCAATTATTTCGTTAGCTTCCTTATTTCATACACGACAGGAAAAATAATTCTCCAAATAATATGCCACGATATGGTTTCATTTTAAGAAAGCATTTCGATAATATGAATTTGTTGGAGGAACTTGTAATAATAGGACAGTCAATAATTAAATCTACAGTCAATGAAATAATTCTGACTTTGAACTCTACAGTAGAAAATTGCGATCTACTGGTTTCTAAAAAGCTGTAAACTATCGCTCTGAAATATTGTAAAATCCACCTGTAAATTCGTAAATATTTCATGCACAGAATTTCATACAAAATAATTTGTAGGAATGTTGAAATTGTTCCTCGTAAAAGAAGAGGAATGAAAATAACATCCTTTTAATACCAGCACACGATTTTAACCCTTTCGTTATAAATTATATATAGTTATATTATGTATTATTATATATAAGTTATATATTATATTATTATGTATTGTATTGAATTTCATTATACTGTATTTTAAACTGTACTGAATTGAATTGTATTGTATTTTGTATTGTACTGTATTATATTGTATTGAATTATATTATATTCTAATATGTTGAATTGAATTGTATTATATTCTAATATGTTGAATTGAATTATATTGTATTCTAATGCGTTGAATTGAATTGTATTGTATTAAATTATATTCTATTCTATTATATTTTATTATACAATATATAGTATTCTACTATATTACGTATATAATATTTAAATAATATCATATATTACGCTAAACATAGCACGTCGCGCTTTGGTCGACTATCGTCAGTACCACTAACGAAAGGGTTAAGTAGAAGAATAATCTTGGCGAAATAGAATATTAGGAAAATTTTTAAGGGCTCACCTCTTTCACCTTGTCCCTCCGCTTCCCGGCGACGGCGTCCGAGTCCTCTCCGCCGACAGACAGGGGCAGCTTATCCGCTGGGGCTGGTGGCACTGTCTCCAGAACGTCGTCCTTCCGATGGACGACCAACGACGACGAACTACTCGTACGCACTCGCGAATCACCAACGTTCACTTCCGGTTTCTCCAGCGTCTTCTGATGCTGGTACTCCTCGTCGATTTTCGCCTGCAATGCGACGTTAATTAGTTTACTGTTCACGTAAATGAAATACTAATTTATAAGGGGTGTGACCGAATCAAGACACGCGAAGCGTATCGACAAGTGACTCTAGTATTTTTTTATAAATAAAAAGATAGTAACTGAATGTTACTGTATTTTAATAGCATTTTTAATATTATGTAAAATAGTATTTTTAATATTTTAAAAGTGATGGATTTTTAATTAACACCCGGTATTTTTGTAAGCCCGGGGAAACATTTATTGATAAAAATAAATAGAGAAGAGAATAGTGGAAACATTTTGTTAGAGATGTGTGAAAAATTAGAAAATGTGTGAAAAATTGGAAAACGTGTGAAAAATCATGGTTTGCGCTGGAATTGGATAAAGGGGTTGAGTGAAGGGTGAGCTTAACAATTGACTGCTTACCTAGGCCTCGATGTACACCCTGAGCTTTATTTTTTAGATATAGAGAGAAGGGTGCAGGGTGCACTTGGAAATTGACGTGCCCTTAATAATAGTTGCAACAGCTTTAGCATGAAGCAAGTCTCATTTTAACAATTAACAGTCTTCCTGAATTTTACATTTTAACAACTTCTAACAATCTTCTTGAATTTTACATTTTAACAACTTCTAACAATCTTCTTGAATTTTACATTTTAACAACTTCTAAGAATCTTCCTGACAGTCTTCCTAAATATTATGGTATTATTATACGATTATTTCAAATATAATAATAAATCGTATATAATATCGTTTATTTTATTTTATTTATGAATAACATAAATAAAATAAAATAAACGATACAGATAAAATAAATATTATTCTATGCTAACATTATAACATTATAAAAATATTTATGACCGAATCACCGATCGATAAAGTATTACAAATGTCGAGTATGACTATTATTTAAAAAAATCCGCAATCTACTGATAATAATTCACGCCTGAACAAACAATCTCTTCGCGGTTATCATAGTGATATCACAAACTAACGACTGCTATCGTCGAAGTAAATATAAACCGTAGGAGTACTATTTCATTAAAAATTGTTATCTATGTATCATCTCGACACTATTTGTCAAAACGATGTTAAAAAAGCATTAAAAATCTGATTTTTCACGAAATCAAAAATTTTTGAACATTAGAAATTAATTTGTCGACAAAAAGATTTAATAAAAATATGATTTCTGCTATTAGACGATTTATTAAACGAACAAATCTTTTTGATCGAACATTTTTAGCGACTCGTGCTATTAAACTACGATTAGTACGTCATTTATAAACAACGAAGCGCGGCGTATCGGATGCAAATGAACACCTATTAAATAATGGTTTACATTCAATGCATCGGTATCGGGGGACACGATCACCCATTGAATATCCGCGTCGCGCCGTTTTAATCCGCCGCGTGAAAATTTAAACCGTGTATAAACGCGTGCTAATAAAAAATGCATTATACGCTAGGCTTTTAAATATTCATCGGATCGAAGCTTCTCCTTTCGGCATCGAACGAATATATTACGGCCACGAAAAATCTAATTACGAATACTATTTACACATGCTGTGCTGTTTATTTGAACAGCGTCGACGAAAAGTAGTATTAGGAAAAATTTTGCAATATCAAATGCAATAATGTTACGAGTTGAAGAAAATTTGATACGAGATAATAAATTGAGAAAATGCTCAATTTTTGTCTATTTTATTTATGTAAAAGAATAAAGAATAAATGACCGAAAGTAAGCAGTAAAGGAATAAATAATAGAGAGATAAATAATGAAGGAGTAAATAATAGAAAAATAAATGACCAGAAGTAAATAGTAACAGGATAAATAAAAATAAGTAATAAAAGAAGGTCGCCGTTGCTATTTTCCATTTGCACGCGATATTATTTACTGTATATTTAATGCGAATTCCGTTTCCCGGTATTTTATATCGATTACAGATAGTATTGATAACGTTTGTGATATATTTGCGACACCCGGTATGTACGTGCGACACTAGTGAAACATTTCCACGAGGGTCGATACGTCGGAAATTGTGCTGTAACATTTTAGGGTGAGAGTCTATTAGCGTTGATAGAACTTGTTCTCGAGAGCGTTGCATTGTACATCTCTCTAGCATGAAAATTAAATGATTAGATAATTCGATAACAATCGACTGACTTCGATTTTTACGTTAATGGAATAAATATAACATCTGTAGAATTTTTAGTATTAAGAATCTTGGCTATTTAACATTTAAACAATGTTTGATACAAGTTTCTATTTTCCTTGCTTAGAAATTCATATTAAATTAATAATAATTATCTGTAGAAATTTCTTTCCTTTAGAACTTTAATAAAAAAATTGAAATCAGTATAAATTTTCATAATTTAATAGCTACATTTCTAACCTTGTGAATCGAGAAATAAATTTACAGAAATTATTCTGTAATTCCTAGTAAATTAATATATTTTTTATTTTATAGTAAGAATACAGTACCAAATATTAAATTAATAAATACTCAAGTATCTTAATTAATGCTCAAGTATATTATTTATTTTATATCAAGGATACAGTACCAAATATTAAATTAATTAATACTCAAGTATATTCTTTATTTTATATATTTGAATTAATACTGAATTAATATCAGATATTGAATTAATTAATATAGTATTGAATCAATTAAACAAGAAAAACGCAAGAAAATTGCGTGGGAAGTTTTCGTGACATATTCAAACAGCACTTCAAATAACAGAAGCCCGACAAAAGTTCAGCTAATCGAGCGACCGACTACAATTTCGTTTGAATAAAAGATAAGTGGATGGGATTACTTATTCAGTGATTCACACCTTGAACAACTTCCAACGCGCTAGTGACGAAATCCATAAGGCAAAGGAAGACGTTGCACAAAGAAAAATGAGGCTCTCTATGAATCTTATCAGTTACCGAGAAATAGCAATTAGCGCCGGCTGACTCTGTAATTACAGGAAAGAAACAGTCCGAACGGGTGCTCGCTAATGGCAGTTTGGAAAGTTGAATTCAGTATGTTGTGCATTTAGGTATAAATAATAGTATACGTATCAATAAAAGTAGACATATAAATCAAAATAAATATATAAAGAAAAATATACCCATAAATCAATATAGATATATAAAGAAAAATAGACCTATAAATCAATATAGACATATAAATGAATATACACAAATAAATCAATAGAGACATAAATCAATACAGACACATAAATCAATATAAACACATAAAACAATAAAAACATACAAACCAAACTATACAGTTGCATCTGAAAAATAATGACCACGACATCGAAGAGATCTGACCGCGAAAATAATTATTTACTCAGCAAAACAATCATATTCTCTCAATAACATTATTACCTCACTTAGCCCCATCAAATATGCTAAGACTTTCTGGCGGGAAACCGTGGACACGTCTTACCAAGAATAAAAAACAAAAAACCAAAGCCTAAACATTTCTATTCGACTCTAAAATAAAAAGAAATAAATTCGGCTAAATAAATTCACCTAAAACTCTCCAGAAAATTGAAAATTCACATTAAGTTAAAGTAAGCTAAATTGAGTTAAAGATGGATTTTAACCTTGTAAACAATATTGGATAGTTAAAAAAGAAATAAATTCATCTAAAAGTCGCCAGGAAGTTGAAAATTCAAACTAGGTTATAAAGTAAGCTAAAGTGAGCTTAAAAAAGCAATAATCTTGTTAACCTCGTAAACGAATATTCTGCTTCGAACAATACCAAGTAGACAATTAATACCTGTCACTACATTTATCACGTTTTTTCAACAATCATCCTCCAACTAACGTTTCGACAGAGAAATTTGCAATTCTGTTTCCGTCGTCCTATCTATGCTTCGTATAACTCGCGCCGCGTTTCGTACGGTCGATATACGTACGCAAGAATCTTTCGGCAGCGGAGCACGCGTCTAGTTTCCACGTAATTCGGGATTATAGGATACATTTTATCCGCACGAATATCGGCAGCAGGATTTTCTTCGAATCGGGCAGGAAACAATTTGCCTTGGAAGGAAAGGTCGAACGACTCTCGCCTATTGTGCTGAAGTTCAGACCGTCACGGGATCACGTGACCACGGGAGGAATGTGTCAGTGAGGCGGCATGTAAACAAACAAGTTGGGAGAAGCGTGTAACAGCCGGGGAGTGGAGGCAGGGGAGGCGCGTACAGTTCGCGGAAGAGAAAACAGAAATGTTTAACGGTGAAACGTCACTGGCAGATCGCTTGTTATCGTTTTGAATGTCACGAGCGGGAGATAAAGAGAGATCGAAATGGAGCAGAAAGCGCGAGAAATAGATGGAGTGGGAAGAGGACGGCACAAGGGCGAGAGAAAGCTAGAAAGAGTGAGAAAGAGAGAAAGAGTCTATGAGCCAGTCCGCGAGTGAGAGAAAATGGAGAAAGAGAAAGGAATCGAGAGTAAAACGAAGGGAGAGAGACGTTACGGGCGAGAGCGAGAGAAAGAAGGAGCAAGAGGCACGGTGACAGGTGGCGCGCTTTCGAACGAGCAAGAATTCGATAGTCGAGTATCGAGACTCGAAAGAAACGGGTACGTCGAGACAACACAGGCTAGCGCGGACCTGGAGCTTTTGCTTGTCCTCGAGCAAATGGACATCCTGATGATCGGCGCCTTCGTGGCCGGGTGGCACGTCGTTCAGGTGGGCCACGGGGCCCTTCAAACCCATTTGCATACGAGGTGGCGCCGGTATGAGCAGCTCCGGTCCCGCTTTCTGCATGTGCTGGTACACACGGTACACGCTGTTCACAGCCGCGCCGCCGGTACCCGAGCGGAAATCCGGCAAGAAGAAGAACATACCGAAACACACGACACCGAACGACAATACACACGACACCAACAGGATCAGGTACTTTCCACGCGGACGGAACGACCGTCTCGAGAACAAGGACACCGGCACACCGTTCACGAACCGCTGATACGACGGCAGGACGCTCGACGTGGCTGTCATTTTCCTCGATACCGTCGCACCACGCACGCACACGACACACTTCCTGTTTTTACAACCGAACGAAAACCCGAGCCACTCGTGCGCGTTGTTGCCCTTTTCCTAGCCGTCGCACGCCATTACGAATACGGTGGGCACGCGAGCACCACCTGCTCGACAAACTTGACACTTGCTCGCTGCGCTAACGCCGATCAGCTGGCGTGAACTATTCGCGAACTACCTAGCCGAATCGCGAACGACCGCAGCTCCGCCGCATGGTATCGTCGCGGTCTACGGATAAACAATATTCGAATCGATGGATAATAACTGATAAAGTCCTGTCGAAGGAAATTATTAATTAGTGAGGCGGCTTTTGATTTTAAGATGCACTGGAAACAATTATTCGAAATATATTTTATATACCTTGATATATACTTTGATTTCTATGCTGGATATTTAAATAGTTTTAAGGCATATTAAAGTAGAAATTTATAATGAAATATGATATAATTTAGAGAATACAAGTTATAATATATATATTTATATATAATGTTAAAAGAATCGAATTAATTCTTTGTCTTTGCTTCGACTGACTTCAAATCGATGCGAACCGTATTTTTAATATTAACGATATATTGAGATAAACTTTATGGTTTTACCTTCTTGAGATACTTGTAAAAAAAGTCTATTAATTATTTAAAACAAAGGATTTAATTCTAATTTGCAAATAGCATTTTACAGTTCTTAGGAACACGTGTTCCGTATTAGGTACACGCGTTCCTTAATAGGTACACTCGTTCCAAATTAGCTACACATGTTTCTTATTAGGTACAAATGTTCCGTATTAGGTACACATGTTCCGTGATAGGTGCTACGCGTTCCATATTAGGTACAAATGTTCCTTAATAGATACTACGCGTTCCATAATAGGTACACGCTCGTACCATTTCACTCGCACAATCTTCTACCCATATTAAATAAATATTTTCGAAACCATTATATTCAACAATAACAGCTTTATTTATTTATAATAAATCGATGGTAATCTTATAACCCATAAAAAGCATTCCATGATAGGTACTCAGAGATTTATACCATTATTTAACAAAGTTTGATGTTACCTGTTGTTCCATATTACCTACGCTCACCCTCTAATACCTGCAAAAGTTTTACTGGATGGCATACCCGCACTCATTTGCGCTAATTACATTTTGGAGTTTGTTATTCGTAGCTTAACCCTTTGGAGACACTATATAGCCGCAACAGTTGCTCCTGTAAATTCGACTACACTGAGCAAAGTAGAGTAAAATAGGAAAAGGAGGAGCTCATCATCTGAAAGAAATATTTATGATAAAATTTGTTTAAATTTTATTTTAAAATTTGTTGTTGAATAGAGTGTTATTTCGAATAGCAACGAAGGGGTTAATTACCATTGTAAAGCCTTCGTAACAAGGGGTGAACAAGCCGGCAAGATTGAACGCAACGTCCGTCTGACTTCTCATCATTGAGAATAACACCAGCTTTTGCATCTTTGTTGGTATGCGGTACCATAATGAATTGTATCTGACCCATTCAACATTGTTGTTAAATTACTACGTGATTGTTATATCATACAAGATCATACAATTATATTTTCAGACACGACAGAACAATTTTTAGTGGTGTCTCAAAACCAAAGGGTTAATAATTCTTCGGTTAATTTGGCGGTTCTTCGACGGCGAAGGGTTAATGTTTTATTGGTACAATTATTTTTTAAATGGAAAAATATGAACTCACGTTTCCCGGAAAAGTTTGCTGCTGCTGTCCAACACTAATTGCCCACTATAATTATTTCCACAGATAAACGTAGTGTACGCCATCACAAAGTGTATACTAAGCATCACAGCATCCCTATCACTGGACTCCGTTATACTAATAAAAAACTGTAACAAAGGAAAATCAATCTCTTTACAATGCCTTAAAATTCCGAAAGAGTTAAAGTTTCGCCTGATTATCTCTCGAACTCTATTCCCTTAATTCCAACGATATTTACCCCATATAAATTCACACCATAAGCGACGACAGCTACTAGTATCAGCACCAAGCATGGCAGCATGATGTCCGTGGTATACCTGTGCGAATAGCTTCGTCCAAGCAACCATAATGTTCCAATACGTTCAGGTCATCAACGGAGGCAAGATTTATAAAAAAACATGTAAAAGAAAGCGTAATGAAACGTATGCGAATAATAGTGTTTTAATTTATGAATAATATTTAGATGAAGGTACCAACAAAATAGCACGGCGGTGCATTTCCATGGCTGACCGTATGTCTATGATTTTCAGCGTGTGCGAATTCGCCACTGTGTTCACTGCGTTTTGCATCCGATAACTGAAAACAGAAAAATATATGTAATCAGTTATGATAGGAAATATATTGTGAATATAGTACAGTTGTTCGTACGAATTTATGTTATTGTGTCAATAATTATATTATATGTAATTGGAGAAATATAGTCGCTTGCAAGAAGCTGTTGCACTAAATTTTTTATATTATTATATAGCAATAACGATAGTGAAAGATTGTAATAATTTATGGCTTTATGCTACTTTTGATTTGTTAAAATTATTAAAGATATAATAATATAATCGCTTTGAAGAAGATGTTGCATTAATTTCCTCATATTATTATACAGTGAAATATTATATAAAATATTACTAGAAAATTATAATAATTCATATCTCTATATTATTTTCGAATTGTTAAAATTATTAAAGAAAAGAAAGGTATTCTCAAATGACAACCTGTCAATTAATCTAATTATCATGCTTGTTTAATGCAAAGTGTTCGTGCAACCTTTTTAATAATAATCTATAGCGCTGAAAACAAAAGAATAATTATATAAAATTGAAGAAATGGCTTTAATTAAAACGTACGTAGCAATTTTCAACAGTCCACTTATGTAGGAGGCAAAAACGGTAACTGATCCCTCCGTGCACGTCATTGTTAATAAACCACACAAAGTTGTGAATATTATATGCCAGCAAGTAAAAACGCTCCGTTGACTTCTCTCCTTGTAAAAGAATCCTAAGAGATTCAAGAAATGGAGCTGCATATCGGAATCCACGAACGTAGAGACTCCTAGCGTTCCTAGTAGACATACTCCGCCGGTGCACACCATAACTGGAACACAGAATTATGCGATGTTAGAGTGCTTAATGTATGAAGAGAGATTCTGTTAGTTTCTGTAAAAATAAGAGACATCAAAAATGAGATAAAATTCATATTTTGGTATAGTAAATGTTTGCTTTTATTTCCACCATTGAAATCTCCACCATTTTTTAAATTTTAGAGAATTTGAAGAGAACCTAAAGATCCTAAAAATTGAGGACCTAAAGAAACTAAAGAATCGAAAAATTGAGAACCTAAAGATTGAGAACTTGAAAAATCTAAAAATTCAGAAACTAAAAAATATAAAAATTGAGAACCTAAAAATCTAAATATTAAGAACCTAAAAAACCTAAACATTGAGAACCTAAAGACAATATTGAGAACCCAAAGGCCCTAAAAATTGAGAACCTAAAAACCTAAATATTATGAACCTAAAGAACCTAAAAATTGAAAACCCAAAACCTATGGCCCTTTTCATTTTCGAAACTGTATTATTATACCGATTACCGAAATAAGCCTGGACAATGCGTTTCGCTACTATGGAATCTTCCAAGAACATCTCCAACTCGATCGGGTCCCTCAGCTCCGAAAAATCCCTCTGCATATTGTCCAACACAAACTTCATCTGAAATCACACGAAAATGCTAATTAAAATTAAGAAATAAATTTATTAAGGCTAAATTTACAAAGTATAAAAAGCAGTCGTTTTATATTGGTTTATAAAAGTGATGATTTACTATGATTTTGAACGAAATTTATAAATAATATAAATTCTGTATAAATTAATTGAAATTAATTGAAATTAAGGGGTGATTATTAAAATTTTACGCAGGAAATTCTACATTTTTCGACATTGACATTTTTGTTCTTTAATTCCAAGCTTCGACGTTGCATTACCTAGATTGGTTACTAGTCAAGTACTGTAATTATTTATTAATCATTATTGTAAAGCGAAATGTGTTTTAAGAGAGCAATTATTCAGGAAATTCTTTCGTCCAGTGTCCTTGATAAAGTGTTTTTTAGTTGATAAAATTAACATCCGAGCATATTTTAATTAAATTAAGTGATTAGTTGATTTTAACTAAATTAACTTACCACTGGAAAGAACACGACAGAGGTAGAATATCGTAAAAGATATAAAAATAACGTCGAACCAAACGATATCATCACAACCACCTCGTTCAGCGACAATTTAACGCTCGTCGTGATGCATATCTAAAAAAACATACCTAACGCATTATTATATTATATACTAATCACTATATACATTCTAGTCGATGCAATAACTTCTCAGACAAAAATAAGTCGAATATTAACCCTTTGCACTATAATAACGAGTCAGACTCGTAACAAATGAGTTATTGAATGATTCAATAAATACGGCTGCCATTCGCGTCTATTAAATCGTAACAAAATTTGAATCCTCTGTTAACAGAATCTAAAAATGGAAGTAAATGAAGACAAAAGGGGAAAGAAAAATCGTCACGTGACATCGAGGAAATGTCATTTTATTTATTTTATTAATCGCGATAAATATTTAATATTTAAAAGATTATATAGCAATAATTGGTTAACTATTATACTAACTAACTGAATTATTGGTTACCATGATAACCGATTAATAAACTACCGGCCAATAAATTGTTAACGACGAAAAAATGGCAATCGACATAATTCTGAAAGAAATCGTACAGCAAAGGGCTAACAACGACCCGCACCCTTTCCTCAAATATTTCACTAACAATCCCTAAACAATCATCACCGAATCTCTTATTTTCAAAACCGCGCGTTAATTATTATTTCACATAAATATACAGTTGCATATACATTACATGAAAATTATTCGTTCCGTTATGAGCTGAATCATTGTCACCTGGCTCGCAATGCAGGTGAACGTCATCACGAGAACAACGAATCTCTGTACGTTCGTCAGGAACGATTTGTCGTACGGCCAGAGACCGGTGAAGCACATCAGGGTCTGATAGAATTTGTAGTTACCGTCGAACACCTCCATCATCGGCCGCAGTCGAACTACGTTTCCTCCGTAGAATCCGCGACATTGTCCAACTACGGCTCGGCCTCGTGTTTTATTCAGCCTGTTCTACGATTATTTCAATTTTCCGACGATCTCGCAAAATTGATCGTAATTCGTACGCGATTAGAGAAAAAGCCCGGATCGATCGGTTTGATTAATCGACTATCAAGGAAATGCGAGAAAATGCGAGACACTTAATTCTTGAATTATGTGTACCGCGACACGGTGTCTTATTGGTGTTCTTTTTATTCGAGTCGAATTTTAGAGAAATTTTGTTTGTTTGTTGATTGGATTTCTTGGCGAATTTTAGGCGATTTAAGGGTGTTATTGGTGCGAAGTATATTGTGAGTATCTTGTGGGTAACGTATTTTGTTGGTAGTATATCTTGTGGGTAATATATTTTGTTTAGAAATATATCTTATGGGTAATATACCTTGTTAGTAATATATTTTATTAGTAATATATATTACTAGTAAATATATCTGATTAATATCTTACATGCAATATAGTATGTCATAAGTAATAATATATAGTAATAATAGTAATAATATATCTTATTAGTAATTATATCTGATTAATATCTTGCAAGTAATAATATGTATATCTTGCTAATAAACATATTTGATTAGTATTTCATAAGTAATAATATATCCTATCAATAAATATATTTGATTAGTATCTCACAAGTAACAATATATTCTATTAATAATTATATCTGATTAATAGTATCTTATAAGTAACAAATATCATTAATAAATATACCCTATTAATATATCTTATTATAACTAACATCTTACTAATATCTTATCAATAAATATATATCTCATAATTATCTCCCAAACAATGTTATAAATCATAAGAAAATTTAATCCATCTCTCGCTTATGAATTTTCTCCATAAAACAAATTCTTGTCCAATTTAAAAGCAAAAAGCATTCGCTAAAATTTCGCCAATAATTCGTCGAACGAAAATCCGAAGATTTTAACAAAAAAAAAAATAAAATATCCGTTAGACAATGAAAAACATCTTCCTTATTACGCAAGTCGCTTAACCTGTCTGTCATTCAATAAGACAGATTAATGACTTACCGTGAATTATGAATCTCTTATAAGCGACGCTCTGACATTTTTTCAGAAAAATTGCAACCTAAATTATTGACCAACGATTGCGGCGCTCCTCCTATCGAAGGGACAGAATTAATAATTTAACATTGACTAACATACAACGATGGACTGTGGCACCCCCCCCCCCCCCCCCTCACATCCCTCCTGTTGGCGGTCTCTCTTCGGTGTTCTCACAGTTGGTTTTCAGTCAGACGTGAAACACGTGTTCATTCAACTCAGTCGATTACTGGTGATCAATGGTGCAGGATAAAGAACAGTTGAAGCGTGGGGAACCCTCATTCATAGTCGGGCTTACGTCAATGTATAAAGAGGAATAGGAGATACATCCATAGTTTGAATGAAGGAGGTGTGGAGACGAATCATGGGGTTGGAGATGTGAAATTTTTGCTGGGAAATTTGGTAATTTATGAAATATTTTAGTGGGCGAATTTTGAATGGGCGAAACTTTTACATGGACGAATTTTTAGTAGACGAAACTTCTACGTAGACGTCATTAATAAAGTGTGCTTTATTTTAGAGCGACAGAAATTAGTTGATAAATAAATTAATTGAGTTGATAGTTGATAAATAATTATCGAGTTGATAGCTGATAGAGATAATTGTTGAATTAATAGTTGATAGACAATATCAGTATCCTATGGTAAATCAATATCGTAATTATTGAAATTTATTTCCAAGATCAGTGCTCTGTTCACCAAGCTTACACAGCGTTTCTTCAAGTTTATACTTTGTGCACGACTATTTATAATTTTATATAAGTTGCGTGTAATTTTGTACATATAATTGTCTCTTAAAGCGACTAATTCATTCTACTGTTTATTTTGCTAGATGGAATACTAAAAATAAAACAGAGAATACATGTACAGGAAATTATGGTAACGAAATTATAATAAATAATAACTTTATTCTGACTCTTTTTTTCGGGTCTCCAGTCACAGCAACCTCCACGTGGTGAGACTCGGGCAATCGATGTAATTTTCAATTTTTAATCAATTATAAATCAATTAAATTTCGAAAGAACAATCAATCGTTTTATAAATGATTCGAAATCGATAATTGCATCGAGCTAATGGCTGTGAAGTAGAGTTTAAGGGAAATAGATTTGTTAAATGATGAATAGACTATAAATATTTTTATAGTCTATTCTAGAAAGTATAGTATAGCCGAGAATATAGTCTAATTAAGAAATCAAGTTTGCACGTCATTGTATTGTTTGGTTCGCTTTAAACAATGTAGCAAATTTTGTATCGTCTCATTGTTCTTTGGTACGTCTTGTAAAACAGCTTATAATATTAGTATAGTAGTATTGTATTTTCTTGCAATTGTGTTTTATATTGTGTAAGATTACGTTTTGCACTTTTAGGAGAATTGTAAAATAATATTTTGTTACAATTAGAAATGCAATAACTGTTGTGATACCTCTTCTGAATTTTCAACTATTATATATATAGTAATAATATATACTATTTCATATATTATATACATTGTAAATATTATATATATTATAATATTATATATATTACATATAATATATACAGTAATAAAGCAAGCAGTAAGTGCTCTGCAATTGTCTGTCAATCTTTAAATAAAAATGGAGAATTTGGGAAGAGAACGTACAATTATTCGATGCTTTGCGGTTCGTTTTTTTAGTTGTTAATAATCATTGGCTATAAAAAGCAGCTGCAAGGCTCAAATAATTGCATCATCTCTTCTAGAATTATACATTCTTATATAAAAGCTGAAAGACAATTAGAGGAACTACAGTTCATTCAATCACCACTATTGATGCAGTAAAATTATATAAAATTATATTTTCCATAAGATCACTGCTACTATAGTGATATAGAATCAATTTACAGGCTCAGATTTAAAAAAAGTTAACGAGAACGTATTATTTTATTTTAACTTCCTCTATCATCTGAAAAGAAGAAATTTATAGAAGCTTAAAATAATAAGCTCTTTAATTATTGTTAGACGTCGATATTAAATCATACCTTTTCTTCTATTTATAGTGTTATGCTTTATGCAAAGCAATAAAAGAACGTCTTTCAACATTACTGTTTTTGGACCACCATTGTACAAATTATTCTGAAAATTAATACAGCAATGATTAAATATATTCTCTTCGAGCTTCTAAAATATTTAAGCAATAAAGCGTCTTTTATCGTTGCTGTTTATGGATCATTATTAAACGAATTATCCTGAAAATTAATAACAGTTGCCATTGAATATATTCATCTTGAGTTTCTGAAATATTTATTGATAAGTTTCTGAAATATTTAAGCAATAAAACAACGTATTTGTCGTTGCTGTTTTTGGACCATCATTGAACGAATTATCCTGAAAATTAATACAGTTATGATTAAATATATTCGCCTCGAGACTCTAATATATTTAATCGCAAGTCTCTAAAATATTTGAGCAATAAAATAACGTCATTCAACATTGCTATTCTTGGATAATTATTGAACAAATTATCCTGAAAATTAATGACAGTCGCCGTTAAATATATTCGTCTCGAGTCACTAAAATATTTAATGACGAGTCTCTAAAATATTCAACCCCAAATTCCCTAAAATATAAAACAAATTCAATCGACACCGTTTCCCATTACAGCTATCATGATCGCAGCCTAAGCGAATCGCCACAACGAGAACTACTTCGCACCTCGAGCTTCCCTGCCGCGCGACCATGTATGCCGCGCTAAGGAAAACTGACTATTTTCGAGGAATATCGATTCCCACCCCTTTGGCACAACACCACCACCGCCGCCGCGTTGGGGGAGAACGTGAGAATAAAACAATGGAGCGCGGAGGTAACTAAACGAAAGTTTACAAAAAGATGTCTCCGCCCCCCTAACGTTCCGTAAGAACCCTGTAATTCCCCGTAATATCCGCGGCATGTATCATTAACGCGTTGTAACATCGATCTCTTATACACGTCTTTGTTCCGTAAAAAAAAAACCATGAATACGTAAGTTTATAATTGTAGATCGCGTCAGTCATGGATTCCGTGCTTCTGGGAATTTGTTTTATATTGTGCTAGAAAGTGTTGTATTACTGAAAAGGGGGGTACCGTGAAAAAAGAAAGGCGATACCTGGAGTGCAGCAACTTTAGTCAGTCACGTTTCAACCGTTGCTCGCGATGTCTGCGTGTGATATACATTACAGGTTCAGTGGAGGCCTGATGAAGATTTTAGGAATCTGGCCGTACATTAGCGACACCTCTAGACGAGTCAGGGGTACCCTCGTGAATATTTGTTGTATACTTATGGTGGCGGCACAGGTACAGCCGGTCAAATCGAGACTATAACATTTGCCATATTATTACTTTTGATTTTTAATTTACATTGTCAGGATTACTTGGTAAATTCTCCACCCCATTGAAAGCGAAAGATATCTTGAATTGTATTGTTCAATTTTGGAGATTGTCATGAATTATTTTTGAGAATACATTTCTTCTTTATTTAATTATTATTCTAATGTTTTTAATGGTTTCACAGGTTTCTGAAGTCTTCGTGAATTTTGGGGATTATATTATACTATATTTTGATATACTACATTTTGATATTTTATATACTATATTATAATATATTATGTTACAGTACTGTATTATAATGTATTATGTTATAATACTATATTATAAGGTATTGCGTTATAACACCATATTATAGTATATTATGTTACAATATTATATTATAATATATTATGTTACAGTACTATATTATAATATATTATGATACAGTACTATATTATAATGTATTATATTACAGTACTATATTATAATATATTATCTTACAATACTATATTATAATATATAGTGTTATAACCGTATTGTAGTATATTATATTACAATACTATTTTATAATATGATATGATACTATATTGCAATATATCGTGTCATATCTACTATAATATAATATATTAGCTAATATCCAAAAACTATTGCTTCAATTAAAACAGAAACATGTAACAAACAACATCCTATAGCAAGCAAATATTATAGTCTCTCAAGGGGGTAGTTTTTCTTCAACGCTTCTGAAATATGAAACATTCAACCACATATTAAGAAAACAAAATTCCCAAATCAATAAATTTAACAATTTCATATAATAATTCAATAAATCATTTGTTCACACAGGTACAGACATTCCATAATAAACTAATTCCTATAACTTTCAGCAAATAATCTAAAATCCTGACATACCAAAGCGACCATAATTAAAAACCGAAATTTCAAAAGATCTTATCGAATATTCCAAATATCTATTACTATAGCAATAAACAATTAAAACTAATACAAAGGCACCTTCTTTTCGTTTTTTTCGAAGGAATCAGGACTGAGTCGGATCAACGACGCAAAGGTCATTCGACGATGCAAAAGTCACGCGACGACGCAAAGATCACGCGACGACGCTAAATTGCTACGAAGCTGCAAAATGACGATCTGGTTCTTTCAGATTACGCCATTGGTAACGAGAGATTTCGATCTGACGCTATTGCTTCAGTCCCTGTCCGTTGTTATAATGGTTTCCGGTTCTGTGGTAAAGCTCAACGCGTTTTTGTATCTGACCAGTGCAGTGAGTGCCGAAATCATTTACTACAGTTTCTAACTCGCGATAACGTCTGTGTCGGGCGCGACAAGTAAAGATGATTGTAAAATGCAGATTAGGAAACTAATGGACTCCATAAAGGACGTGTGGACCACGTCGGACAAAGACACGCTCGAGATTTTAGAGAAACGTGCCATTCTGGCCAAGCAACAGGGAGCCATTTATGCGAGTAAGAATATACCATATAATACAGCAATTGCAGAGAAAAGTGCCCGTTTACATTTTCTTTCAATTCGTGTTACGCCAGTATATCACGAAATATACTATAGTATAGTACCTATGTATGGCCAACCTATCTATCTATTTATTTATTTATTTATATTTTCTTTATATTTATTCTTATATATCATAACCGTGTTCGTTTATCAATGTACTTACTTATTTATATATGATCTTTGTTATGTATTTCTTATCTATTTAATTCTTATTATATATAAAATTATCTATTCATTGTTGTATTCATATATTACACGATTTTATATTTAGTTATTTTGTTACATTTTTTTTGCGAATATTTTTATTTTACTCTGCATTTACGACACTATTTATTTATTACATATTTTTTAATATTTAGTGCCTGCAAAAAGCGATGTATTTGTAATTAACCCCTGGCAATTTATTGGAGCCTGGAGGAACATTTATTGATAAATAAAATAATTAGTACATATAATATAACATATCATACCATAAAATGACATAGCATAGCATAGTTTGGATTAGTATAGCATAGTATAGCATATCATAGCATAGTATGGCTTATTATAGCATAGCATAACAAAGTATGACTTATTATAGCATAGCATAACAAAGTATGACTTATTATAGCATAGCATAACAAAGTATAGCATGGTATAGTATAGCATAGCATAGTATGGCTTGGTATAGCATAGCATAGTATAGTATAGTATGGCTTATTATAGCATAGCATAACAAAGTATAGCATAGTATTGCATAGCATAGTATAGCATAGCATAGTATGACTTGGTATAGCATAGCATAGCATAGCATAGTATAGTATAGTATAGTATAGTATAGTATAGTATAGTATAGTATAGTATAGTATAGTATAGTATAGTATAGTATAGTATAGTATAGTATAGTATAGTATAGTATAGTATAGTATAGTATAGTATAGTATAGTATAGTATAGTGTAGTATAGTATAGTATAGTATAGTATAATTATCATAATTTTAAACATAGCATTATATATCATAACCATAATAATATATCATAACAATAATCGTACATCACATACCATAATCTATAATCATATATATGTTACAGTATTTATTTATCCGTCGTCGCTAATCCTCATACTATACCGCATCTTTTCCTACATCGTAATCATATTAAAACCTGAGACAGCTGAGACATTTGTTTTCCCGATCGAGATGGATTATTTAATTGACGAGGATAGGTATTTCTTGTACGAAGTAATTCACCAATGTATAACGTTCTTCTTAATTGCGACTATATACGTGGCTACGGAGTCATTGATGATTATGTGGTTGCAGCACAGTATCAGCTTGTATGAACTCGTCAGGTAAAACTACGGTGATAATTGTTTTAGACACTGTCGCAATCGAAGCACTGTTAACAATTTTTTTAACAATAGTTTAACAATAGGATAGGTTAAACAATAGACACTGTAAATATTTTAGATGACCACTGGCATGTTTTAACACCTAGGCCATTAAACACATCTCAAATAGAAATAGTATAGTTTATGTAAATTGGTTTATATACATTATATATGGATTATAAAAATTAATATAATTGGAAATAAATGTTTCGACACTTCTAATCTAAAAATTTATAGACAGTTAATAGATACATTTATAAATTCGTCGCGAAATGCCCACAGATTTGAAAGAATTCCATTAAGTTAACATTATATAAATAAATAAATAACATTATATAACATTAAATGAATGAGTTTTAAAAAAAAAAGGAAAAAGCACGTCTCAAAAAATCCAAGCACCTGCATGTGCGTAGAGCACTTCGAATTGCTTATTTAACAATTGTATGCCTCTTTAATTTACATTATTTAATTGCAATCATGTCAACACTGGCACCTTCTGATTTTTAGTTTCAATATCGAGAAAGGAACCGTCGCGGGCCCGTCATATATTTCGCAAAAGCTTATGGACACTTACAGAAGCAACTTTTTAGCAAAAGCTGTTAATTACCACACCGAGGCGAAAGAGTTAGTATTCACTGTGATCATATTCTATTCACGGGCGAACTGTAATTAAAACGTCACCTGATAGAACCCTTTTTGAGCCTGTGCGAAGGCAGTCGCAACTATAGAACTATTTTACTAGGGTGTCCCGCGAGTTTCTTCCTTTTCTTTGATGAGGAATTAAGAGACGACATTTGTTATATCAGGTTGATTTATTTTGTTATATATGAACTGTTTTGCTTTATTATATTTTGTTATTTTTTAAGTTGCCGCATTAGGCCAATTTTCCAAAATAGTTCAGTGCTATGTGGAATAGCGTGGAATAGAGCATAATTGAGTAGAATATAATGTAAAATAGAGTAGAATATAATAATATAGTATAGAGGGGAATATAATATAGCACAGAGTGGAATTTAATGTAAGACAGAGTAGACTATAACAGAGATAGCTACTATAATAGCAGAATAGAGTGGAATATATTAAGATAAGGTTGAATAGAGCAGAATTGAGTAGAATAGATTGGAAAAGAGTAGTATAACAGTGTAGCATAGAGCAGAATAGAGTGGAATAATATAATGGAGTCGAATAGAGTGTAACAAAGTAGAAGAAAATATAATAGAGTGGACTAGAGTTGAATAGAATGGAATATAGTGAATTAGAGTGGACTAGAGTAGAATAGAGCAGAATAGAGTGGAATATAATATAATATAATATAATATAGAATAGAGTGGAATAGGTTATATACAATACAGCATAAGCTATATCAAAGTACAAAACAGTATAATACAATAAATTTTCATCGGGCTTACTATCATCGAGTCATATATAGTGTAGAGCGAAATTAACTTATGGGACACCCTAATATATCGTCATACAATCTTAAACATTTTAAAATCCGAGTAAAACATTTGTTTACAAGTAATCGTTTATTTCTTATTTGTCAAAAATTTGCAAAAAAAAATACTTTCATTTCGATAAGAAATGGAAGCTTTCTACACTGTATAGTAGAGTGACTCGCCTTTTCAGCAGATTTAAAGAGATCTCCAACTTTTAGTCGTTTTATATTATGGTTCACTCGTTGTTTCATTTGTTCTTTTAAAGTTTCATGATGCTAATGAAAAACAAACTCGAATTCTCGTACGCCGTACTCCTTGTATTCGCTGTCATCTCCTTGAGTATGAATTTCTTCCGTGTAAGTCGATCTGTCCCTTCATTCATTACGGTATATATTATATATATATGTATATATATACAGTAGCGGTCAAAAATTTAAGACGACGAATTTAATTTCAATTATACACGTGTAATGTAAGTACTATCTTTCCAATCAGTTTCTTATTTTGGGATAGTGAAGACAAATGCTTGACCTTCTAATTCTCGAAGGGTCGTGTGTTAAATGTAAACATTATTGAGTCAACAGTATTGACAATATTTCTCTACTGTAACATTTACTGTAATATTACAGTAGAGAAATGTGAAAAATTAATAGATTCAATGCCAAAAAGATGTGCTGAGGTTATAAAAAATAATGGATTTTGGACGAAATACTAAATATTTGTATTAAAAACCATTTTTTTCTGTTTATTTTCTTCTATTATTTTGTAGTCTTAAACTTTTGTCAATGGAAATGTAACATAGATTTACTTTTTCGTTATATATTCTAACTAATAAGTTCAAAACCGAACATAAATGTTTTTGTAACTGTTTAAATAAATGAGTAGACGATTATAATTAAAGATAGAACATGATAGCTTATTTTATTTATAAAATATTAATAATTCCTTTCTTTTTTCCTTCTCGTCTTAAATTTTGGTCCGCTACTGTATATGTATATATTTTATTATGTATTATTATATATGAATAATATGTGTTATATATTATATGTGCGCCGTTGTCGCAATTATCTAGAAATCTGTGTATTTTTCAGCTATCTGTCGCTATATGCGAGACACACGATATACGGGAAATGGTGCTCGCCTCGTTCTTTAGCACTTCCGAATTAGTTTACATGTTCTATCTGAACTATATTATACAACATTTATTGGACTATGCGAATGGTTTAGCCACGTACACGTAAATATTGTACATGTATATATTGATAAATATAGTATAGATATATATACTATAGATATATATGCTATAGATATAAATTTATTACAGATATTATAGACTCGAATAAAAGAAGTCAAAAGCAATTTCCTATTTCCCCCTTCTCTTTTTCATTCTTATATATTAACAACAAAATTTTAAAAAATCATTATAGTCATTGCTTAATAAACTAGTCCCCCTACTATCTAAAAAATAAAATTTTAAAAAAATTATACAATTCCTCCAAAAGTAAAAGGATTAAAAAATGTTTAAATATTAACCCGACTCATTGACGATTTGCATAGCTTCGTGCTAACTATACTCTCCCCTCGAAATATATATAATTAATAAAAATCGATGCGCTCTAATCACTATATGTCTTTGCAGATATTCCACCCCGTGGTATAATACGTCAGTCTTCATTCAGAAACAATTATTAATTATCATGACAAAGTGCAGCGAGTCGCTGATGTTCGACTTTTACGGATTTTACAACGCGTCGATCGAGGGTTTCTCGGGGGTGCGTGTGCAGTCATTAATATAATCAACTCGTTCTAGTCATTAATAATCGACTCCTTCTGGTCATTAATCCTTTTTGCACTCGAAGCTATTTTAACAATAAATATAAAATAATTTTCTTGATTTACAACGAAATGGAAATCCATTCTGAATAACAAAATATGCATTTTATGCATATGAAATTATGTGTGACTATTGCAATATTTTATTTCATTATTGCAATAATTATGCGAATATTGTTACACTTTCAATTGTATTTTTAGATCCAGTCTATGATAATATAAAAATTATTTTAGAATGTTATGAGAAAATGTTAGCGGTGTCTCTGAGTCGCTATTCGAGTGCAAAGGGTTATAACCCTTTGTCGCCGAGGCGCCAATGAAAATCGTTATATCATTTCCAAAATAATTTTGACATTAAAACAAAATGACGAAAAAGATAAGATATAAAGAAGACCCTTCTATTTAAAAGATTGTTAAAAATAGTTTTGTAATTCACTAGACTCAATTTCGTATTCATAAATTGTACTAAATTATATAAAATGGAATAAACATAAAATGGAAATTCAGCTGGTTAAAATAGCTATTTTATAACACAAATATGATAAAAATGATTTTGAAACGTGTCATGACCATTTTTAGTGGCGCCTTAGGGTCGCCACTCGACCACAAAGGGTTAAAGTGACCTGGAGTGCAAAGGGTTAATAGTCGACGCGTTCGACGCGCAAACTCATTAGATCTCGTTCTTCCAGCTGGTCAGGTGCACCGTGTCTTATTTCATGATGATGACGTCCATACGATGAGAACCCTAATCCACAAATATATTCGAGCGTGTAGTGAAACGTTAGTAAGTGTTTCTGCATTACTATATCATTGCAATTTGTTACAACAATTAACATAGAGACACGATTTATATTACAGGATCTTGCGTAGTTCGTGCAGCAAAGGAGTAGAACACAACGCGTCTGCGTTGCACCTGCGACATGACTATCTCCGAGGATTTTAATCATTTAATAAGATGAACATTTCGAGACACGTGTTTTTACACGACATTTTTAATTGCTTCGATAAGCAATTAGTATTTTTTAATATGACATTTTTAATACCAGAGTTTGAGAAAATTAACCCTTTGCACGCGAATAGCGACTTTGAGGCGCTGCTATGAATTACTATGACGACCTATGTAGGCTGCACCTTTATTAAACAAAAATAATTTAAAAATTTGTTTAAAAAAATAATAGTGATGCAATCACAGTTGCATTAATTATGCAATAATAGATGCATAATTAAATTTTGTATCCAAAGATATATTTTCCTTTTTGCTTGAACCAGGTACGAATGCAAAGGGTTAACGCGTTCAAAGTAGTACAGTTAGCATCAAAATTATCAGAAAGCGCGCCGACTGTGCGCTAATAAGCGGCCGCGCTGCGATCGATGCGACATCAAAAGGACTTCGCATCGAGTGGATCGTCATTGGTCGATCATATCGTGTAACCGGTAATAAGGTTTAGTAAGTGGCACGGATGCGTCAACGGTGATCCCGTATCAATTTTGAATGATTGGCGGTGTAATTAATCTGTAAATTATTCCGTTGTAACCGGCGAAGTCCTTTGAGCTGCACGCTGCGACGGCCGCGTATGGAATGATGCACTAATGAGTACACTCTCGCGATCTTGATTAACACGATGACTGCTACACGCGCCAGCGTATTGAGTAATTGTGCCAATTACTATGCTCATTAAAGCGACGTCCGTAGTTTTTGGACAAATTGAATAGATCTTTTCTTTTCAATCTGCACTTTTTGAAACGATTAAATTGTAACGACGATGTCTTTTGTATAAGTACGAGATTTTTCGTAATAAATTTAGTAAAAGGTAGGCAAAATATTTAACGATTATTATTATTATTATTATTATTATTATCATTATTATTATAGCGTTTTATTATGTCTGTAATAAAAATATTTTTAATCATCAATATTTCTTGATGATTTCGAGATTACTATTGCTTGTCTGGTCAAAAACTATAATACAGTCGGTGTACAATGTTATTCGTACACTTGTTAAAGCAGAATAACTTTTTTGTAATTAGGCCAAGTGATCTAAATTTTGTTGGGATGTTAGGGGAATTAATTGACTTGAAAATGGCTAAAATATTGATTTGAAGAATAGCAACTGATTGACGTGATTGAAAAGTTAAAAAGTGATGTTCCTTCGACTGTTTTATTTTAAAGTGTAAAGAAAATTTATAGAATTAATTTTTAGTAAAAATCATCTCATTTTGTATAATATCTATGTTTTTTTATCTACTAGGTATCTCAGAAGTCTCCATAAGTTTCTATAAGTATAACGAACTGGAAATTAAATCATTGCTTGAAATACAATATAAATAATTAATACAGTATACAAATTTGGAATAATTGAACTAGGATCTCTCATTTATGAAAGCAGAATTTTTACGCAACCCTAAGAACAATAAACCAGACAAAGTCGCATTTTAAACAAGACCAATTAATTAAATAATATAACCATTATAACTGAATAATTTCAGATAATGTGGTAGAAAATTCTAACAATAATTATGGTCGTAAATTTTGGTATTATTATCTACTAAAATCGAAGTGTTGCAGCCATAATTAGCCACCCCTGTTGCCTCCAAATAATATTTCGCACTGTTAGTAGAAATCAAATATACAGAATACATATTTGCTTCTTGCAAACAATGTGCATTCAATGCAGTTTTCTGTCTATTGTTCTGAATTACCAACGCTGCAGAAAATACTGCAATACGATAGCGAACTCTATCTCTATTGAACGGTCAACTGGTGAACTAAATCAAACTGCAGCATATAAGGTAGATGCATACTTTGCATCGTTGATAAAAAATAAATCTTGTAGGAGAAAACAAAAATTCTCAATTTTAAAAATGTCTTTAAGAATGTTCTTCTTAGTGATTAATAAATTGCAATTTTTAGAAGATTAATGACTGCATAATTCTTATTTCGAACAAGGTATAGCTATGGTAAATGCATTTGCCTTCGAATAAATGCTTTTAAATACTTGAATTATTTGAAATATTTCTCGCCACACTAGATGTATATTTTTATATTATTTAAATTTGTAGAATATTTTTGTCTAGACGATACACAAAATTAGCAATTATTTCTTGATTTTTTCGAGCCAAATTCTCTACTGTAAAATGTCATATTATATTTAATTAAATATAGGGGTTGGCCAAATTATTAGACTCGAATTAGAAATTCCATATTTCATAAATTTAAACGATTATTGTCGTTATTAATACTATTATAAGGAAATAGGAAATTAATACTATTATCATTATTATTATTACAATTTATAATCTCTTATAATTCATAATCTACTATAAATTTATATTATTATCTTTTACATTAGTATATCTACATAAAACTTATCTCACTATATCTTACTATATTATTTATTGACTCATACATAGATCTAAAACACTATACAATATTTAAGCTAACTATACTCACAACTACCACACATTCCAATAAAAAAATCTTTTCTAGTAAATAATTTATCCAGCCTCTATAAATTATAAATCCAATCAAGAACTAGTCAGCAAAGAGTTTCAATTTATCGACATATATTTCCTTCGAATCAAGATGATGGAAATCATCCCCCATAGACGGTGGCACGCCGTAGCCGCGTGCCACGCGAAGAGTAGGAAAGGGTGTTGAGAGGGCTGGGGTTAAAATAACGAACCGTGAACTATCTCATGACACTTGGAACCACCAGAAAACATTAATCAGGTGGCAGTCGATTTGAATGCGGTCTGTGGCTGGTTTACCGGTATAGGACTATAATCAGCGACACGTGACCACTGTTCTCTTCATCCGCTATGGACACATTACGCAACCTTGATCACTCAGTTGTCCACCCTTTGACGCATCTATTGCAATTTGTCCGAACAATTTGAGCAATTGTAATATTCGAGCATAAAAGCAACCCCTTTTTAGCTCCAAGTTGATAGCAATGTTTCCTTTTGTGTTATTTTTTTATGGTGTTCTCGCGACGTGATAGAGACGATGTTTATTTTCTAATGGTCGAATTGTAGATTCAATGGGGTAAAATATGAGGAGCGTTGTTTTATATTATTATTATTTGTAGTGAAGGGTAGAAAGGGTACAAATTTCTTGTGCAATTTCTTTTTGAGTTATTCGCTTTTGTTTGCAGGGTGGAAGACATTGCTATATTCCCCTTTATGGGAATAATAGTATAATAATGATAATGTAATAATAATATAATAATACTAATATATATAACAATAATAATAATAATAGTAATATATATAACAGTAATAATAAAATTTTAGAAGTAAAATCTCCATAAATAACTTCAATAAAATACGTCTTCATAAAAATGCACACAGGAAATTAATAATTAAAAATAATAGACAACAAATGATCTCGTCACATTGTGTATATGATACATACGCGTTGCAACGATTATTTCCCAGTAAATTAATTTTAGTTAAAATGTACTGGTACATTAATAAATTATAAAAAGAACAAGATTAAATATATATATACTGTGTGCATATGATATATACATATTTCACCGATTATTTTTCAATAAATAACTATCGTTAATACTTACTGGTATATTAATAAATTATAGAAGGAACGAGATTAAATATAGGTACAGTGTGCACAGGATTTTCCAGCTTTTTATCATAAATTCTTGCTCGAATATTTCTTCTTTTATTCTTCACTTTATTTTATATTTCAATGATAGAAAGCATCCGTATAATATTAATAATTATAAATATAAAAGGTCTAGCATCGATTATTTAACCATGTTGATATGTGTTGGTAAAATGTTAAGGTTCCTCTGCAGCGCTAAAATGTTAGTGAACGGAATAGTAGGCAAGGGAACACACAGTATGGATTTCCTTGGAGGATCAGGTGTTGAAGGAGGAACATCTGCGCTGATGTTCTCGCGACATAATAATCTCGTATCCCCTCCAATGCCTCTATATAATCGAAATTATAAATTCGAATATTCGGAAAAGCTTTTTATATTGTAATATTCATGCTTTAAAACGGTTAGAATTTGTTACTCTTAAAATAAGTAAATACATTAAGCCACAAAATAGCAATAATTTTTCCACCCCCTTGCTTTTTTACAATATTTTTAAACCATAAAGATTAACCCTTCAAACTTGAAAGAATTTTAACTATAAATCTAAAATAATTCCCTTGCCTCCTACTATATCAATTTTATATAACAAGGTATATTTTACGCTTCTGTAATTAAATCTTATAATTTAAACTATTATAACATAACCTTAAAAATCCCTTAAATGCAAACTTTGTTACTATAAAAATTATTTTAGAACGTGGTAAAACAATTTTACATAAGAAAGTGCATTTTATGTTTATATATTTAATTCTTGCGATTCAAACTACGATGACATAACCTTAAAAATTTCTTAAAAGCAACCATATTTTTTAATTATCATAAAAATTATTTTGGGACGTGGTAGAACAATTTTACATAACAAAGTAGATATTGTGCTTATATATAATTAATTCTTGTGAAACAAACTACCATGCCATAACCTTAACATTTTTTTAAATGCAAACTCTGTTACTGTAAAAATTATCTTAGAACGTGGTAAAGCAATTTTAATAATTCCTCAGAGTCACCAATCGACTAGAAAGGGTTAACTCTAAATTCTTAAATAACAAATGGAAGAAAAACCAAAGAAAAATCGTGGCAAAATAATCAAACACCGTCGAAATAAGCGAATCCAACAGGAAGGCGTGCAACCATAAAATTCTCGCGCAAAGGTCGCAGCCAGAGACCATCAGAGTCGAGAGGTCCAGGAACCCGAAGAGCTGTCGCATGATCGATAAAATGGTCCACCCACTCGCGTGCGTTCGCGTTTTAGGTGCCACCGTTTTCGGGGCCGACAGAATGGCGGGCGGTTTAGGGCGGTCTCGCAACCCCTAACCAACTCTGCCATTGGATGACTAGGGGATGTTGCGAGAGGCAGACGGGAGAACGAGACGGAAAGGATGAAAAGCGATGGAACCTATGGGAAGGCGTGGTCCGTCGACTGGTGGGGAGATCTTGCAGCAAGGGGTTGTAACCTATCTGCAGGGAACTCGGAGATCTTATCAGAAGTGCCGTTGATCTCGCGGAGTTGTCGTCCTTGATCGGTTCGGCAATAGGGTTGGTACAGTGAGACAAAAGCGTTGATTAGAGTAGACGCGGAGGATAAAGATGCTTCGAAAAACGCGTTGAAATTAGCGTAGTTAGAGTTAATCGTCGCGCGAAGACTGTGCTTTTTAGTGATCCGAGATGACAGCCGAAGCATTGACTAGGATGATGGAGCTGGTTATGGAAGAGACTTAAATGGTTCCTTGAGGTCATCGATGGTTCCTTTTGGGTCGATTGGCAAAATCGAGCGACGATTTCACGGTCAGTAATAATTTTAATATTAATTTGATTTATTGGGGCGAGTTTAGAAATTACGAAAAGTGGACGGCGATTTAGGCAATACTGTGATCTCGATGATACTTGAATATAGTGACGCTACTGATAGTTTATTATTTTACTGTGCGACTTCTTAGTATCGTTGGAATAATCGATGCCATAAAAGCAGGGTTGGGGTGAAATAGACTTTTGAAACAGCTTGTACCTTCTCGTGGAACACAGAATTTGGCAAATTAATTTTCTGTGGAGTAGTATGTATATTTTAATAGTCACAGCACTTTCGAATATATTTTACTATAATTTACTATATCAAATATATTTACTATGTAATATTCGTACATTATTACTAGACTACGGATCTTTATGCAAACAAAAGCTAAATAAATAAAATTGAACACAGTGCAAGAATATTCTTAAACTCCAATACTCTCACTATTCTAAATATTGTTATATTCTGCAATAATTGCTTGAAATTTTCAATACAGTAATTACTAATTTTACTATTTAATAATGTCTTTATCTACTATTTTTTTTACTATATTTATAGTCCATTTACTGCTCGAAAAATCTATTTTTCCGCAGCCTTGTAAAAGAGTGCTAATCCTGATGAGATTTAATTCTCTGCGTTAAAATATTCCAACAAATATTTTTATTTTCGACAGATTTAAATCTGTCGAAAATAAATAAATCGGTCGAAAATAATTAAATCTGTCGATAAGAAATAAATCTGACAAAAATCAATAAATCTATCAAAAATAATTATTTCTTATTGCGACAGATTTAATTATTTTCCACAGATTTATTTCTTTTTCTCAAATATAATTATTTGTGACGGATATATTTATTTATCTTCGACAGACAATTGCGAATCGTCTCTTCTTCGAAACACACCCCCATGACTATTCTCTCCGCGCAAACCTTACGAAATCGTGCGCCGATCAGCAAACAAGTTTTCAAATAATCTAGCACCTCCTCTAAATTATTCAAATAAACCGCGAGACCGTATCCATACGAATCGTCGAATTTGTCATAAAAATCAGGTCGCACGAGACAAGGGGATATTCCCTATTAATAATTGAGACAAAACTCTCCGCATCCACTGCGGAGAGCGGCGACGCTTTTTTTGAATAATGCAGAACGCTGCCTTTCGTCAGTTTGCCATCGAATTGCCTGGAATTTAAGAGCCCGTTGGGAATCGGGGGGGCCTATTTCTTCTTTAATACGGTTCCGTTCGTCTCCCGATTCTTTGGTCACTTCGATCATTTATTTATCGGCGTGCTCCGTTTGCGATCGCCTTTAAAACACAGCGCTGGATTTTGGCAACGCGAGCACTGTGAAGTCTTCTCAAAAGAACAGCTAGAAACTGATATTTATTTCAGCATATTTTATAAATTATTTATCGATTGATTCATATATATTTATCGATGATAGTTAATAAACTTTGCATAAGGTTGAGGTTATGTTAACATTTGAGTAAGGTTAATATTTTAGTACAATTTTGTATTTTAAGAGATGTACGTCTTTTTAGGTTAAAATTACATGTTATAGTGTAGCATATAGTGTAGTAAATAGCATAGCATATAACCTAGCATATAGCATAGCGTATAGCATAGCACATAACGTAGCAAAGCATATAGCGTAGCATATTATAGCCTACCACAATATAGCGTAGCAGAATATTGCAAAGCATAATATAGCGTAACATAATATAGTGTACCATAATATAGCGTAACATAATGTAGTGTACCATAATATAGCGTAGCATAATATAGCGTAGCTTATAGCATAGCAAATACCATAGCAAATAGCATAGCAAATAGCCCAGCACATAGCATAGCCTATAGCACAACTTATAGCATTGAACATACCATGGCAAAATATTGTCCAATCAGTTCAATAAATAAAAAGAGTACAAAAATCTACCAAACACAAAAATAAAATAAAATTATAGAAATTAATAATCGAAGATAGAATTTTTCCCCGATTTGATCTGGAGTTTAACAGAAAACAGCGCAAACGAATGCACCCTCGGGAGGCAACCCTTTCACGCGTACGTCGAAACATTGTGTAGCAAATATTTGATCAGGCTATTATTTTTCGCGGCGGGAAACTCTTCTGCCGAATTCGGATGCCGGATTCCCGCGGGAATATCTGACGATTTCAGCCGGAAAGGCGCACGACTGATATTTTCACGGTCGGTGCGCGTGACAAGGGGCGATAATGCGAATTAAATAATTCCATTACGTCGCGCTAGTGTACGAATGCGTCGGAGATATTCCTTTGCAAATAAATAACCGATCAAATGCAATTTTTGTCAGTATATATATAAAATATAAAATGGAGTATAATATAATATAAAATAAAGGACGTCTTTCTACTTTAAAAATTGGCATCACGAGCTCAAGGTTAATAACATATTTTATTTATTTATAATTATTATTAATTTCTTAGGTGCGATGTGTGCCATTATGGCGGCTTTTGTGGATGATCCGCGCTTTATTCGATCGTATCATTAATTATTAATGTATACGATTGAAGTGAAAGTGTACAGTATACTAATAAAAGAATATATATGTTATATATAGCTATACCAAAATATATATATATATTAAGAGAAATGGTAATTTAGCTATGCAAGATTTCATTCGTCCAAAATCCGTGCCGAAGGGGTTAAATGTCAAACACCACAGCAAGTATCAAAGCTCGCCACCGACAAGCTTTGCAAATAAATTATTATTTATACAAATTAATATAATATAAAAGCCAAGAAATCGATAAACGGAAATAAATATTAACAATAGCTAACAATTAATAGCCCTAGAACCAAGTAACATTCACATAGTAATAAATTATTTTAATATAACATTAAAATCGTCATTATGGGGGTTGTTATATCGCGAAAGGGTTAACGACGCCTCTATTGAGTGTAATAAAAAATGACGTCCATATAATGATTCGTCTGTTTAGATGTTACGCACTTGACCTACGGTGCAATTTTTGTTCTGCGTGAATCGCCGAGTCAAGGGTTATAATAATAATAATAATAATAATCGGGGGAGGAATTAAACTACGAGAGAAGGAATTATCGAGAGACGTCATTAGTTTCCCAGTGATTTGAAGAAGGAATATACCAATGAAGAATTCCATGACGAGCAGCGGACACGGGGTTGTCCTGAACGGAACGGGCGCGCAAGGTGTTGGCACCCTCTCGAGAGAGGAGAGACGTCGACGACGGAGGGCGACGCAGAAATATCGAACAGCTCACGCCACGCGGTAAGTAAAACGCTAGTAAATACTATAAAAACTGTGAATCGCCTAATCGATGCTAAACAAAATTTTCTTTAATTATTAAGTATAATAATACTAGTTGCTTGAATTAATTCTGTTTGATTTTTGGTAGAGAAAGTTACTACAAAAGAATAGCATCGTATATTTTATTTCAAACATTGTATTTTGAAGACTGCGACCCTTTTTCACGCTTAGGGTAATAAGGTTAGGGTTGTGAACATTGAAAAGCACCTTGGAAATGAGAATTTTTAGTTAAATATCAACCCTTTGAATTCGAAGCTATTTTAATTATAAATTGAGAATTAATTCGCCTGGTCTATGTAATATTTATAGTCAAATATTAACCCCTTGCACTCGAAGCTATTTTAACCCTAAATAGAACATTATTTCATCTCAATATTATTATTTTATATGAGTAATTATATTTAGCCTATATAAAATTGAGCTTTGTCACTTTACTATGACTATATTTTTAACAGTATTTAAGTATAAACAAGCTTGATTATTTCAAAATTATAGTGCTACCATCAATCGATTTCAAAGGGTTAAAATTGATATAATAAGATCGTCGCTTTAGATAGGATTATTTCTGGAGCAACTTTAATATTAGATTACTAGCTTAGATTTGAGTTTATTAAATTTGTCATTTAAATTAATTGACTAATTTTCGACATAACCTTGATTAATTGGAATATTACTCGACAAAATAATTTTGTTGTATAATATTATGCTCTACAGCTTTATGGAACTGGTTATCAGAGCAATGTTGGTGTATTCATGATATTAAAAATAATATATAATATTTGAAAACAGTATACAATATTAAAAGTAGTATATGTTACTAAAGGTAATATATAATATTGAAAGTAGTAAATAATATTAAAAGTAATATATGATATTAAAAAAAATAATATAATATCAAAGGAATAATATAATATTAAAAGTAATTAACTGGCACCTCCCTCGTTTATAACATAAAAACTCGCTACTTACAGTGAAAGGGTGAGGGTAGAGGCCTTCAATCTAGCCTTCGCGGAGCTACGGAAGCTGTTGCCGACACTGCCACCGGACAAGAAGCTCTCCAAAATCGAGATCCTCCGGTTAGCCATTTGCTACATCGCCTATTTGAATCACGTTCTTGACGCTTGACTCGAGTCGAGAGAAATTATATTTTTACAGAGCCTGTACACAAGCGTCGACGCGATTATACCTTCAGCCCTTGTATACTAATCACGGGATTGTTGCATTATGTGTCTCATGAACGTAATTGGGTCGAATATGACGTCCAATTAAGGGACTGAACTAAGCTCTAACTCCGTTGTAATATAAAACTAATTTATACATAATAATTTATATGATATTATATATGATAATTAAATGTTAATATATATATACATATAAATTGTATATTAATTATATATACATATAACTATATATAATAATATTAAATTAATTTATATATAACTATATATAGTAATATATAAAAATATTAAATTAATTTATATATTTCTGTAACGAACAATGTGCAAAGCAACAAAGTGCACGAAACTCACTCGATAATCGCCTGTCTAATAAAATGATCGTTTTATTTTATATATCGTATAGTTTTACATATCATTCGACTTTTAGTTATTTAACTGGTTATGCTAATATTTAACATAGTTCTTTGTTATTCTGTTGCTTAATTACTGCCATTTATATGGTACTCTAGTTCTCCTGTGACTGTCTATTATAATCGCGTAAACGAATAATTGTACTGTACACGTGTTGATGTACTTATTTTGCAACGTATTGTTAATTGAACGAACCGCGGTAGAATGTTGCACAATTTATGGCTGCTCGAAATCACTATTTCTTGTACTTAATGAATAAAGCATATGTGATCCTTGGGTAAACAAGTGAAATACAGTGAAATGTCGATAAAATTAGCTAGTTCCTTTTCACGTTTTAGGATAAAAAGAAATTAATATAGTATACATAAAGAGAAATTAATATAATATATATGAAAAGAAATGAAATGGAAATATTTAGACTGAAAATATTAGTTTTCAGTGTTACAAATAGACTATGGATTTTTATGCGAAATAAATATAATATGTAAAAAGAAATTATATTTATTTCGCATGCAAATTCGCAGTCTATTTGCAACAGTAAAAATTAATATTTTTAGGCTAAATATTTCCATTCTATTTCCATTCCAGTTTAAATTGGAAGTAATTATTGTTATTTTTATATGACGATTTTGCTTAATATTATACAGATTAATAATAGTCTTTATTAATCTTCTAATATATTATAAATATTATACAGATTAATAATAGTCTTTATTAATCTTCTAATATATTATAAATATTATACAGATTAATAATAGCGATTTTCTTTGATTTTTAGCATTATTTTCATGAAATAGTGCTCAAGTATAGTTATTCGAAATCGACGAGAAGACTCGTCCGCCCACTTAAATCAATCTTGTTCCGTGAATTAGCGAACCGTCCCAAGTTTGGTACCCCTGGGATTATCGCGCCCCCCACGAGAACCTAAATCCTCTATTTCCCCGTGCAGTCCTCGTCACCTAACTATCCTCTCGCAATCGAACACGGTATTTTGACCGTGAAAAATAGTCTCCAACTACGAATCACTTTCAATGGTTATTTATAATATATGTAAATGGGTTTTTATAATAATTAACAGCATTCGAGGACGTGTGATAAGTATAATGGGGTAGCATAATCAACTTTGCCCTGAATAATTTCTTAAAAAGCAAAGAACAATATCCCTTGTCTATCTCTATTTTTATTGACGATTTAATATTGTTATTAATATTATTTATTATGCAAACTATTCGACTTAGTTTGCTTGAGCTGTTTTTGGCGAGTGTAGTCGTCGTGATACGCAATACTGGGACTTGTTAGTGAAGGGCTAACATAACCTTGCCACTCGTTCGCGACGAGTATAATTGTGAAAAATAGCTAACTGGTTAATCATAGTAAACAAATCAATTTTAATGAGAAATTGTAAGAGCTAACAGGTGCGCTTTGACCGAATCAATGAATACTTTAAAGTGCTGTAACTTCGTGAAAAAAAATCGCAGCCACGTTTTTCTTACCTCAAATTAAAGAGGAAGGATTGTAGTTTATTTACTGGTAAATGGCATCTTTTAAACAAATTTTACTGAGTCAAGGCATTTCGTCAAACTTGACGATTTTCAACGCGACGAACGTCTGACGTGTTACACCTCACCTCCAAAAGGGTTACAGTGGCGTGAGTGCGCGCGATATAAAATCTATAAAAAAGCTATCTTATAGTTGAAGTTTCAAGCTTTAATTTGCGATCAAAATCATCGCCATAGGATGATTTTTCGCGGAGTTATCGTTGGCCAAAGATGGCCGATTTTTGACAAAGGTAATCTTCGAACAAGACAATAGAGAAGAACAGTTCATATACGTAATGCAATAAATAAACCTTAAATAACAAATATCGTCTATTGATTTCACGTCGAAGAAAAAGAAGAAATTGATAAGACATCCTAATATAATTATAATTTTTATATATGATAAAATAGGACTCAGTCAAATAAAAAACTTCCGACGCAGAATATTATTGCAATGTTAAACAGCCAAATTTTCTGACAAAACTGCTGTTCTTTTTATCAATTAGGATATTTATAACTATAAATCATATTAGGAAAAAGCAATTCTGCTCACTGGATTTAACGAAGATTATTATTGAATTATTATACAGCCAAATCTTCTGACAAAACTACTGTTTTTTAATGGACTAGAATATAGCTATAATTCATATTAGGAGAAATCAATTCTCTCCTCTGAATTTTTGTTAGGTGATTAAAGCTTTTTACATCACTATTGTCTTTTTGACGCGTTCGATGAGTTGGGCGGAGCAAGGGTTGGATCGAGTGGGGGGTGTCGAGGAAGAGGCAGAGTGGGAGAATAGTCGTTCAATGACCTTGACAGACCCATGTTCAGAGTTTCCCGATCGTTACTGGCTATCGTTGAACGGAAAAGGCATTCGATCAGTATTGTCCGAAGAACCAACTTCGCGGATCATTGCTTTCCTTTCTCGTTTCTAGTTTTTTTTGCCAGCCCCGATGGCCTACTGTCATCTGGGACTCGCGACAACTCCCATAATTCCCTGAACCAAAATCCTAATCGAATATAAATGAAGTTAAACAAATTATAAGTTAAAGAAAATTTTCTCATTTTTTGATTATTTTCTATTATTGTTCTGATAATGTTGAGGCATTTTTCAAGTATAAATTATGTTCAAGTATAAATATATTCCAAGTATTTAGTTCTTAACCCTTTGCATTCGAGTGGCGACTCCACGACGCCATTAACACTTATTATAGCACGTTCGAGTCAGGAAACTCAATTTCATATACATAAAATTTTTTTACATAAAATGGAAATAGTAAAAACCGTAAAAATGATTTTAGATTTCCAGTTGAAATGGTTTCGAGTGCAAAGGGTTAAATAGAAGAGGCGAGAGCTATTTTGCTTAATTTTGTAATATTTATTCCAAATTTTTACTGTATTAATTTTGAAATAATTCGCAAGGTGGATACAATATGAATATAAATGATATAAAGGAAATAGTATTTCTGTAATACGACTATAATATAGACAATATATATTCTTCTTACTATGAACAAATAATTAAACAATGAAGACGACATGGGACGAGCAGGTTCATAAATATTGAACTTTAAAGCATCGCAGCGAGTATTGATCTCCCCATTGGCACCTCAAACTATATAATACTATACATAAAATATACCAAATAAAATTGCATTTCTTGTTTGTTTTTCTCAGACTTAACAAAATATAAAAATAATTAGATATCCTGTCCATATTTCGTCTTTAAGAGCCGCGGCATTTTGAGAAACCTACCAGCATAAATGCAACGAGTTCGATCATTAATGGACGATTAATCCCCGTTGTTATTATCGCAAATGTTAGTTTTTTCTTTCTCAAAGCTCTAATGCAATTGCTTTCTTATCGTCGTAGTGGTTGCGCGTTGCACCCGGGACAAGAACAATTACGCAGATGCGAACATCTGCACAGTGTGCTCGTGTCATTGCTAGTAACAAAACTAAGTTTATCGACGGCGAAATTAAAGGAATTTGATGGTGTTTAAAAAAGAGAAAATCATGGGTGATGAGGAAGTCCTTATTTCTGTGATAAATTGTTGCTCATGAATATTGTTCGTGGACTTTTAAGATTAATTAAGTCGAAAGGAAGTAGAAAGCAGAACGCGAAAGAAAGATGGATAATTTTAATAATATAACGACGGTGGTTGTTAGGCTAAATCGCATAACTGGAGTCAGAACGCTTAGTTATTCGAATACGTGGTTTTGGTTATTGTTAAGCTTTCTTTATAAAACAATTCTAGTATCTTGTTTTCTCTATTCCGTGTATTTAGACTGTATACTTGAGCAGACACTTACGTATAGTTATTTAGGACCTGCAATAGATATAGTTATGGCGATTCAAGGATTTCTGTCCTTTTTTGCTATGCAGATATTGGGATGGAAGTTCCATAAGGTAGGTGACCGAAAACGCTATAGTATAATAATTGTATTAGAAACGTATTAGAAAATTATTATAATTATTTGTATTGTATATTATATATATTATTATATAATACAGTATATATTTATTTATATTATATATAATGGATATTATATTATGCTATATATTTATTATATTAATTTATAATAGTAATATACTGTTCGTATATGCTAAATTAATCATCTAGAATACATTTCTTTTCTTGCTACTACGTTATTTCTAATACTATGTATTATATATATATATATATATATTTATTTATATTAGATATAATATATATTATATTATACTATACATTTACTATATAAATTTATAATAATACCATACTGTTCATGTACTCTAAATTAATAATTTTCCTGCTGCTACGTTATTTCTAATGGAAGAAATACTGTAGGCAGTGAAATACTAACTACCCCTTTTCATTTGCAATATTATAATTAGTAAAAGAATAACGTGTAATTGAAATAACACGTCCAAAAAATTAATTTCATTTCCAAAACTGTGAATATGATTTATATATATATTTCAATCCCATTGTATTTAGTATGCTATACTTAATAATCTTGACATAACCTTAACAAACACGTGTCTAAGTTCCTTCGGATTATATTGTATGCATTTCTCCTTTCTCTACAGGATATGTCGCTTTTGAGGAGGAACATCACTGAAATAGAACAAAGCTTAATAAATCTAAACGTTGCTATCGATCATCGTTATATATACATATGGATTATTGTAATTTGTACTGTTACTGCCCTCGATGGAGTCTTCTTCTGTTTATTTTATGTATGTTCGGGAAATTTAGTGCAATACGCGATCCTCTCATTTAGCGATATATTACATAGTATCTTCTTGTACATTGGAGGAATGGTTGTCCTGGACTATATGTCGCATGTTTGGTATGTGAACGACTTTTTAAATTTCTCCTATGCTATATTATAGTATAAATTATAGTTTCGTGGATCACTTATGCAAATTGTTTTATTAATTATATTCTTTCATGATCCTTTTAAGTTTTAGCAGAAATTGTGGTATTTAATTTTTATTGTGTTGTATTTTTGACTATATTTCAACTGTATATATTTTCGATGACTTACAAATAATGGAAGAATATTGTAAAATTTATATTGTGTTAAAAAGAGTTATTCTTTTTTACAGAGATAAATAAATTGCTTTAATATTGTATTTTTTAAAATTGTGTCTCGCACATGTATACGTAAAATATTAATTTTTAATATTATCTTCCAATATTATATTGCATATAATATATAGAAAATATAAAATATATAATAACTAAAATAAGTTAATGTAATAATAATTAAATAATATTCAATATTTTTATATACCAGCTGGTTAGAAAAAAGCTTCAAACAAACGAACGATCTCCTAAAGAAGTTCTTCATCGAAGACTGTGCGATACAAATGGAAGACTGGAATAACAAAATGGTTGCCTCGTGGTTGCAAAGATATTTAAACGAATGGCGCATAGGACACTTTTTCTCCCCGAATAAAGTTACCCCTTTCGGTGGAATTCGAATCATGAATCGCCAATTACATACCTTGGATAAAATCAATATTCTACAACAAATCAGGTATCGATAATCGCACTTTACAGTTTAAACAATGCACAAGGATTCAGTCCTTGGTTCTCGAAGATTAAATAAATAATTATTATACTAATTAAAAATTTATTGCTTGTAGATATATTCATTTGCAGTTGTGCTTGATTACCAAATTGCTGAACAAAATATTCGACACTCAGATAATATTCCACTCGATAGTAACAGTACAAGGCATCATCGGAACGTTGTATTATATTTATACACAGTTGGGTCTTAACAAGGTAGAGGTCGACAATATGGCGAATATATTGGGCTTTTATTTGTTCGATGCGACTTATGCGTGGCTGAAAGTGGTCGTCACGTGTTATATGTGCGAGAGAACTGTCAAAGAGGTGAGAAGATTAAATATTAGTTGCAAATTTGATATTTGCGAAACCACAGTCGATTATTTGCTGCATTTTTAGGCGACGCAAATACTAATTTATTTATTTTTTAAGAAATGTTTCTCAAGGGGTAACAAAAATGTATTCCTTTTCTCAAGCGGTAAAATTTAATAAATAAAAGATATAACAATAATCTAAGATAATAATATTAAAATAGAAAATACAAAAGAATCTTGACTGTATTATTAGGCAAAGCAGATATTAATTTGTATAATTTTTTAATTTATGTTTCTCAAGGTTTACTATGATAACCAAGGGGTAGCTACAAATGTATTTCTTTCCTCGAGCGCTAAAATTTAATAAATACAAGATATAATAATAATTGGGGATAAAATATTAAAATAGAGAATACAAAGGGCATTTTATCTGTATTTTTAGGCGAAGCAGATAGTGCATATTATTCACGTGTGCAGCATACATAATTCTGAAGTCGAGTTGAAAAATGAGGTGAGAATGAACTAACACGTCGAATGTTGAATTAAAAAGACAAAAAACAAAGATTCTACGAACTATTATACACTGTAATAACTATAACTATAATATATTATAAGCATAATTCTTATTTCATGAAAGAAATCCATGTGATTGTGATACCACAATTAATTAAATCAGCAAAATCGAATTATCTATCTAAATAAAAATGAAAATTAAAATTGATGTTCCAATTGATAAATAATATAATGTACTGTTCGTTTTCACGATCTTTTTATAATTTTAGCTTCTACAATTTTGTATGCAAATCTCTCTCACCGAAGTCAACTGCAAGTACACACACCTGTTCTGGCTGAACGACGCTTTCATACTACAGGTAAACGCGTTCCCCTTATTTATTATAATAAAAAGAAAACTTTATTTTAATAAAAAATTAATCTCTATTTATTTTTAAATCGACTTGTTACAGAGCGTGGGTAGCATATTCACCTACTTCCTCGTCATGGTACAATGGAGTCAGACTGTTCCCGTATCTCAATCAAGATCTAACATAACCTTAGTTAACTGATGTTATTAATAATTATACTGTGAAATTAATTTCAACATTTCTTTTCACATTTTTATGATTAAGAGACTAATAGAATTTTTTTACAGTTGCTATAAATATTAAAATTCTCTAATTATTTTTAATATCTCCATTTATTTTTAATAATTAAAATTAAAAAATTTAATAATAAAAATTGTTATTTTTAGATATTGTTAAGGCATAGTTAAATGACCATATTTTTACAATTGCTATAAGTATTAAAATTGATATATAAATATATATTATTTGCAATTTTACACATATACAGTTGGAAGACTCTACAGTTTCGTCATGAGCAACAATTTTCCCAATGAAAGCAAACGAAATTCTTAAACTCGAAACCTTCTGTTCCAAATCGAATCCCATAACGCAGAATCACATAAAGAACAACCATGCCTCCCCTAGAATCCTAAATTAAATACCAAAATAAATTTTTCAAACCACCCTCGCTATTTTAAAATTATAAAAGGAGTAAACAAAAATCTAAAACTCGAAACCTTCTTTTCGAATCACATAAAAAAAAGCAACCACGCGCCCCTTAAAAGCCTAAATTAAATACCAAAATGAATTTTTCAAACTATCCTTGTTACTTTAAAATTATAAAATTCCTAACAAACAAGCTGATCCACCCTTTCGAAATTGATTGTGCCTAACGCTAATTTTTCACTCTGCAATTCTTGCCAAATAAGTAGCCACTGTAATATAACAATAGCCATTATCGCCGACTGCTTCACGCTAGCGAAGTACGCATCGATAATAAATTCCATTAACATTCGTAAAGTACGTTCCCGGGCAATCTTCCGAAGTGAACGCAATATTCAGTAATACGACGAACACAGTCCATCGTGTTTCCTTGACATACGTGATCGCCTCGCGACGTTCAAGGCAAATGAATTGCCTGTTCGTCGTTTACGGGAAACGTGAACACCGTCGGCGAACCCTTTACAATTATGCGGATGTGTGCAGGCCTCTATTCGATACCAGTGTGAAAAAGGAAGCAAACAAGCTTGTGTCGTGATAAACAGTCGGATCCACGTGGTATATCGCGACAATTAATGAATGTTTAATTGTGAACCAAGATTTTATAGCGAAAGGTGAGAAACGTGGAAAATAATGGAAAATGTTGCTGCAATTCGAGTATAAAAAACAGAATCGCTGAATAAATAAAGAAGAACGAAGAGAAGTCTTTTATAATAGATAGAGTGATCTACTTCATCATTTAAATAAAAATCTACTGAACTATTAAAGAGAAAAGGACGTAGGATCTATTGAGAAGCAACAATCTATAGTATCTGTCAACAGTAAGAGTTAAAAGTGGTGAATATTGCGGTGGAAAAATAAATAGTAAAACAAGAATATAATTAAAAAGAAATAAAAAAATCGTCTAATAAACTGTTTAGAAAAAAAAAGACGAAGGACCAATTAAATAGCAACAATCTACAGTGTGTGTATCAACAGCACCGATTAAAAGCGCCAAATATTTGCGATGATAAAATAAATAATAAAACAAGAATATATTTCACAAGGGATGAAAAATCATTGATAGAATTTTGTAATAGTTACAACGCTGCGTCAAAGAGAAATTTATTGCAAAAAAAGAGTGCAACAATGCAAGTAACTAGCTTCTCGAGCGCAACTCGGATAATAGTCGCGGTGAACCGTATAATAGCGTTGAGACCGCTGCGCGATTCCGACTCGAGATTTTGGAGCCTGTTGAATTATGCTTATAAAATGTTCGTAGTGTTCTCTGTGAGTTACGTTATGTACTTGATTTATTTATACAGACTGTCCACGATCTTGTTGGGGGTGGATCGTGTGGTTTATTTGTCGCTGAGAGTCGCCAATTATTTGTGCTTCATTTGTATACATGCATTGGGCTGCTATCATTCGGAGGTAGGACTTGATTAGGAGCAAGCGTTCTTAACCCTTTCGTTAAAGTGACGACAGGGATCGACGTCTCATTTATAGTCTCATATTATAGTATATTATATTATATTTTATTTTCTTTCACTGTATTATATTGCATTGCATTATATTTGATTTTATTGTATTTTGTATTGCATTGAATTATATTGTATTATAATATACTTTATTTTATTGTCTTCTATGGAATTATTTTGTATTATAATACATTTTATATTACTGTATTCCACTGGACTATATTGTATTTAATTATATTGTAATATATTTTATTTTATTGCATTTTATTGAAATGCATTGTAGTATACTCTATACTATACTATTAGTATCATTATTATTATACTCTATTTTCTTTTAAGGTATTGTATTGAATTATATTGTATTAAATTCAATTATATTATATTCTATTTTCTTTCACTGTATTATATTGAACTATGCTGTATTAAATTCTATTCTATGATATTCCATTTTCTTTTACCGTATTATATTGAATTATATTCTATTAAATTCAATTATATTATATTCTATTTTCTTTTATTGTATTATAGTGTATTTTCTATTACTGTATTTTATTTGTAATAATATTTGTATCGTATTGCATTCTACTGTATTATATCATATCGTATTCTATTATATTAGGTATATATTACTCACAAACTATTATAAACCAATTATAGTACTCACGCGTATCGAAAGGGTTAATACCGCTCTCGGATGTCAATTTAACACTATCATCCTTGTTTAAGGAGGTTCCAGTACTGAACCGAAGGATCGCCGACTTGGAAGAGACTATAACAAAGCTAGGCGTTGTCGTCAATTATCGCGTAATACTCTTCTGGATAATAGCGATCTACAGTGTCACGTTCTTGCACATGTTACTGCTTTATGGTTTGTGCGGTTATTTAGTATGGGATATGTATTTGATGCTGCAACAAGTATTTTTCAATCACATATCGAACATCGGCGCGCAAGTGCATCTGGAATTCTTGACATACGTGTGGTAAGTGAATTATTTTTGACAGACTATAGATTTATATAATACTGGATTATAGAGGATGATATTAAATTTATACTATAGCATAGATAGTGTACCAACGTTTGTTATTGAAAAGAAGGCGCAGAGAAAAGTGTAGACTTTTTAGTATCTCAACACTTTCGATCTTGTCGCGATTAACAGTCAATAATTAAAATAAAAATAAAAATAAAAATTCGTAGACTATTTATTAAATAGTAATTACAAAATTACATATTTAATTAGGGTAGAATTTTTAGTAGAATTTATACTATGGAATCTAGAATTTTTACTAGCATTTTATTAGAATTTAGAATTTTACTATACTCATACTATACTATGCTTCCCATCGATCCCCAATTTTGAGGAAACAAGGCACCCAAACCTGGCCTACTAATATTATTCATCATTTATCAAATGCAAAATGTCTTCTATTTCTTTGAACAACACAAAATATCATAGATAATAGATCACAGCTCCGTTATAAAATACTAAAAAATTCTGATCTGCAATTGTTAATATTTGTTTTAAATGTTCACTCACCAGTTGGTTGAGATGCAGCTTCAAGCAGACGAACGACCTGTTGAAGAAGTTCCTGGTGGACGGTCATCAGATAAAGACGGAGGACTCGTGCAACGACCTCGCTAAAACGAAATCAAGTCGGACTACTGTTAAAACATATATAAACAAATGGATGCCTGGGTATTCGGTTCGTAGGACGCGAGTTGTCCCTTTAAAAAAAATTCCAAGCGTGAAGAACGAATTGCAGGCGGTGAAAAAGGTTCACATGCTTCAACAAATCAGGTGCCAGAATTGAACGATTAATTATTACGATTTGCTATTATAAAATTTGTGCATCATTCTGTAATTGTTACTTGGAATTCTAAGCTATATTTTATGTATTTTGCATCGGGTTTTCTCTGCTTTTACATTGACTATAAAATTAGTAATTATAATAGTACTATTATACTATAAATTAAATAATAATATAATTACTAAGTCATGGCAAAATAGTACCATAAATTAGTAATTATACTATTATTATTATTTCATTTATAGTATAATAGCACTGTAAATTAGTAATTATATTATTATCACTATTTAATTTATATTACGAATAAGTAAGAAATAATGAGAACATTAATGATTCTGTTCTCGAAGATGCACCCACCTGCACCTGTGCAGAATCATGAAAGCAGTGAACAACACGTTCGACTCGCAGCTAATGATTCACTCGTTTGTTGCTGTTATAAATCTTGTCGCGATTCTTTACCAAGTCTACATAGAATTCGAGGATCCCAACGTGAACTCGTTCGTGGTTGGCACAGCTTTGATCGAAGTTGTGGATAGCCTTTACGTATGGATGAAGATCTTCGTGATGAGCTATCTCTGCGAGAACACTGTCAAGGAGGTAAATTCTTTGGCTAATCACAAATATTGTATAATCATTATACATTATACAATATTATACAAGTTGCACAAATATTATACAATATTATGAAATATTGCACTATATGCAATATTGTATTATACCATATATATGTAACATATTCTATTAGTTCTATTATTATGAATTCTATTATTCAAGTCTCCGCAAAATTCCATTTGCAATAAACAAAAGCTTGTCGCCTTTTACAGACGAAAAACGTGGTAGAGATCATCCACGAGTGCTCCATCACCGACTTTGACACCGAATTAAAAGACGAGGTTAAAATAAGTTATTTGTTCGATAATACTAATTTGTAGACTTTTCTATTTGTTTATGGATCTACAATTTTGCTATATTTTCGTTCTAGATTCTACAGTTTTCTCTGCAATTATCACTGAACCAAATCGGCAACACGAAGTCCGAGTTCTTCCGTTTGGGTTTCACCTTTATACGACAGGTGCGTTGGCCATAAAATGAACCTAAAAACTATACTGTTTTATAGTATTCTAAGACATTTCTTTGTATTTTTGCGCTTCTTTGTCTTTTGCGCATCTTTGTCTGTTGCAGTGCGTCAGTTCGATAACTACGTATCTTGTCATCTTAATACAATGGACGCAGACTTCGCAACCGGAAATCCCGCCTTTAAGTTTAAACAATACTACTATTATTCTCAAATAATTCGAGGTGGATCATAAACTAACAACAGAACATTTGGTATTACCAAAATTATTGATTTATGAAAAGAAGACCTCTGTGTGTGACAATCGAAAATAATTTCGTGCCTACGTTTGCAACCCCTGTAACCTTTCACCCAATGCGCACTGAATAAAATCGATAAATTTATAACAATTATGTTATTACGTTGTGTTATATTTCCTTCTGCCTAGAGAAATAATAAATCAAATGTCGTGGAAGAGAATTCTATATTATTCGGTACCAGTTATCGTAGAATAATTAAAGCTAGTAATATTCTTATATCATACATTATATTACATTAGTATTAAACAATATTTATTTCATCCATTCTATCTGTTTTACTTTTATTTTATTTATTTTATCCCTGGCATAATATTGTGCGACTCAACAGTTGCACTTTGAACTCTAAAATTTGTAAACTTGTATTTCAACACAAAAATTCCTTTTCGACGAGATGTAAAAATTTCCACGACGCCTTTCACTCGTCACTCTACCATAAAGGGTTAAATTACGCAGGACGCATCCTTGCTTCCACCGCCCCCGTCGTCATCGGCCGTCAATTTCCGTAATTGATTAAACAATTTACCCGTCACCGTAACAATCTCATTATACTTGAATCGCCCGGCATAATGGTAATGAAATACTAACGACAAAATCGATATCGCCTGACAGGTGAGACGATCCCATTCTTCCATTATTTGATTACGCGGCTATTCGGTTGAAAGCTCGCGGAAATGATAAACGTTGTCCTCGTCGCCGTGGAAGAAGAAGAGGACGAAGAAACCGGTGGAAAGACAGTGAATTGTCGGAGCTGTTCCGATGCGTTTCGTAAAGAAATGTCGCGGCAGAAGACATTCTTGCAAATGACGAGACCGTTGCGTTATATGAATATTCTGACCGGGATCGGTTACTTGGATCTGTCCGAGGGGAAGCACACGTGGTGGCGATTGGCGGAGATGGTGTATACGGTTTTGTATTCCGTGTTCGTCGTCGTTTTCTGTTATTATGCGCAAACCAAGCTGATGATATTTCAGACTGACATGGGGTTGCATTCCGCGATGTTTATGACGTTCTTTTATTGGACTGTACTGCTGTCGATTTTACTCATGTTCGCGGCTAGGATCAATGTCGAGGTAAGAGTGCTTTTTATTTCATCTTATTTTTATTAGTTTCGTTTTATTCAGTTAGTTTTATTTTATTTAGTTAGTTTTATTTTATTTAGTTAGTTTCATTTTATTTAGTTAGTTTTATTTTATTTAGTTAGTTTGGTTTTATTTAATTACTTTGGTCTTCTTTTAATTACTGTAATTTTATTTACTTAGTTCGATTTTATTTATTCAGTTTGGTTTTATTTAAATACCTTGATTTTATTTAATTACCGATGCGTGGTTTTGTGTCTCATATACAGTCAGTATAGAAAGTATTCGTAAACCTTTTGAAACAGAATAATATTTTAAAAAATGAACGATGTAATTTTTAAGGGTTGTTAGGGGAATGTCAATTTACTAGACAATGGCTGGAAATTGTTTGCAAATTAAAAAAATTATTAGCTTACAACGAATATAATAATTATTTAACGTGACTATTAATTAACGAAGTCTACGAAATTATTTGAATGTTCGTCCTAAACTCAGTGAAAAATATTGAGAAAATATTATTTAATTCCTTCGCGACGCAAACAAATTGCAATTTATTTTATACAATTTCTTAGCCATTATTTAGTAAACTAATCTCCTTAAAATATTAATTAAATTGAAGGCTAAGAAAATTCCAAGTTATTATAATAAAAAAAATTATCTCGCTTTAAAAAATGCACGAATGATTTTTATACCGACTTTACATAATTGATGATATAATTTAATAAAAGTATTTATCGAAAATTTCGTTGGTTAGAAAATACGCGAAGCGATCGATTTATTGGAAACAATCAACCACAGAATGGAGAACATGGGGATGTCGATGCAACGTTCGCGGCACTATAAGCTACAGTTCCAGATAATTGCAGTGTGCAGTGCATGTGTTTCAGGATCGGTGATTGTTAGTTGGCACATGCATTTGAAACCACGGCTACCCTTATATTTAAAACTGTTCGCCGCGTGCGGATTCAATTTTCCGGCACTTTTGGTACTGACGTTCGATGCTACTTTCTTCTTCTGGATCAAGTATGCAATATTTATTATTAGACCAGGGATTTTAAAAGTTTATGACAAAACGTTCATCTTCTTGCAAGTGTAATTAATTCTGTGATGTATTTAGCTCGCTATTTATTTATCAATTTTAAAAGATAAGGGTCTATTGTATTAAATGTCTATTGCATTAAATATACCTAAATCATATGTCATAGAAATGTAATATATACATATATGATACAATAATGATCTATTTTATTATATATCTGTAGCATTAAATATATCTAAATCATATATCACAGAAATATAATGTAATATATATATAATACAATAGATCCTTATTTTTTAGAATTGATAAATAATAATAGCCATAAATAAATACAAATATGATATCTGATTTATTTGATATATTTATAGGATATATTTTTTACTATAGATTTTTAAAATAATAGTAACGTCATTACGAATAAAATTAATCTTGCTTAACCTGAGCCAATTATTTTTAAAATATCACTGAACTTTTATATATTATTCATTTAAATTTATTATCAACCTTCAAAGAAATTGAATTAACCCTCAAAGAAATTAATTTGTAAGATCATATACCTGTGGCATATAAAAGTATGCTTGTAATCCAGGAATCTAGTAACTAATAATAATTTCCTAATATACTAATATAATATACTATAACTTAATATATTTTGAAACAGTTATCTGAGGATAAAGTTCAATCAACTAAACAATCTCCTGCACGTGATGCTGACCACGTCGATTGATTCATCATTGGATAAAGAGATCCCAAAGATGACCTATGATTTCGAAGAGGCGACGCCTGGACAAGAAGGTGTTCGTGTTATCAATGGGAACGCGAACACGATGAAGGCGGTAAAGTGAGGTCCAGATAGCAAGTATTAATAATAATTTAGAAAAGAACATTAGTTTATCGCTCGTAGAATAATACAGTAAATTCGATTGTTCGAATTATTAATCTGTAGAAGAATAATTAGAAGAATGCTAAATGAAATCTCTCTCTCTCTCTCACTCTCTTTGATCAAAGACAAATTCACCTGCAATTGGTCAAGATTGCCAGAATCATTAACGACTTCTACGGAATGCAACTTTTACTGACGATGTCCACCACCTTCGTCTTCCTCACTGTATTGTTGTTCTGCGCCTATCGAACTATTTTTGCTGATACGTTCGTGGAATATATACAAAATTTGTTGGTGATGCTGTTCGTCTGGATATTATTCAACTTCTCCAAACTTTTTACAGTGAGCCACGTGTGCATTAAGACTAGCACTGAGGTGAGACGCGAAAAATGGTTCAATTTTTATCGGGAATAGATGCAACTATTTTTATTATTTATTGCAATTTTTTATAGGCTTCGGACACTGGCGAACTTGTTTGCCAGCTTTACGAGCCTTCGACCAGCAAAGAATTCCGCGCTGAGGTAGGAAAATATTATTATAATTATACTATAGAGTCTTTACATTAAGATCGAAATTGAAATTAATTTGAATAGAAATTAAAATTAATTTTGGATTAATAACAAAATTAATGTGAATACAAATCAGAATTAATTTGACTAAGAGTCAAAATTAATTTGGATCAAAATCAGGAGTAATTTGAATAGAAATCAGAATTAATTTCACTAACAAACGATATGAAAATTAATTTGAAACAATATGAAAATTAATGTGAATCAATGTCAAAATTAATTTAAACCTATATCAGAATCAAATTGACTTAAAATCAAAATTAATCTGAACCAATATCAAAATTAATTCATATCAATATCTAAACTAATTTAAATTAAATACTTCTGCACCAATTGCAGAGAACAATACAAGTATTCCTAACTTAAAGACGCTATATCATTATTCTTAAATTTCCTTAATACTTATCCTAGTTTTTAGTCACTTACTGTATTCAAGTAAAATAATTCAAAGAAAAATAAAAGATTGAAATTACAATGATCTATACATATATGTATATTATATTTACCGAATGCTTTGTTTTAGATTCGAGACTTCAGCCTACAGATGGTCCAGAATCCTTTGGTTTTCACCGCCTGTGGTTTTTTTTATTTGGACGAAACGTTCGTTCAAGGGGTACGTTTATTACACGACAAATTATTAACATATAATATAAATTCTAATAAAGAAATATAAATATAAATTCAAACATTCCACTTTCAGGTGATAGGCACAATCTGCACCTATTTAGTGATCCTAATTCAGGTGAGCGAAGTCAATTTGCCCGGCAGAGTTGTTGGAAATACGACCGTGCCAGCAAACGCTATACAAATGATGTAAGAAAATTGACACTGACAAGTACAATTATATAAAATGTAAATTTTATTAATATTTACATAATTAAACACTTAATATTTAAATACCTAAATACTTAATATTTAATCATTCAAATGTAAAATTAAACATTAAAAGGAGGTAGAAGTATTATTAAATAAAAGAAAGAAGAAACGTCAATTCCCCGATGCAAAGTGTAATGGATATAATAGAGAAATCATCTCCGAAAAAATCATAATTTAACAAAGATAAGAAGTACCTTAAAAAATAAACAATCCAACAGAAGAACGATCTCTTCTTCTCTACTTGTTAATAAAAACAGTCTCAACTGAAAAATATAAATCAAATGCAACTCTATTCGAGAATCTCTAACCAGGTGGTGCAGTCCCCCAAACCGTCGCCAAACAATTTTCCGCCAATTAGAACGCGGACAGGGATGATGTCCCAATTATACTACACCCCCCTTAAGCACCTAGCGCGCGATTCCAGATGGAGGCGTTAGTCCATGAAATTCGGTAACCCTGAAACTCGATAGCTTGTAATTCGGCGAAAGTGATTCTTCCATTGGCGGGGATCTAATCGATCCTATGGTTGCGAGGAAGACGTGACCGGCGAAGAGATAAAGAGGATGATACGTGCGAAAAGATAGGTGCGATCCTAGATATATAACTCGGTAACCTGTATTAACCCTTTGCACTCCAGTGATGACTCTGAGGAATCAAGAGGTTCCAAGATTATTTTTATATTAATAAAGATTCAATTTTAAAAAATTATATTAACCCTTATACTATATTAACCCTTTGCACTTGAGTAGTGACTCTGAGGCGTCAAGAGGTCCCAAGATTATCTTTATATTAATAAAGATTCAATTTTAAAAATTTATATTAACCCTTATACTGTATTAACCCTCTGCACTCTAGTGATGACTCTAAAACGTCAAAAGGTCCCAATAATATAATCCTAATAATATAGTACTAATAATATAGTCTACCCCCGGTTATTTTTGTAAGCACGGTGGGATATTCATTGATAAATAAATTTTCGTATCTGGTAAAAAGATAATATAGTATAGTGTAATATGATATAGTGCAATATAGTATAATGTACTGTAATATAATATAATATAATAATAGGATAACAATAGTCGTCGAAAAATAATTAAAGGCGACAAAGTGTCACCCTTAAAAGAAGTAGTGCAAGCTGTTCAATAAAATCGTTGATAAATAAATTTTTGTGTCTGTTAAAAAAATAATATAGCATAGTAGAATATAATATAATGTACTGTAATATAATATGATATAATAATAGGATAATAATAATCGTTAAAAAATGCCTAAGGGTGAAAAGTGTCACTCTTAAAAGAAGTAATGCAAAATGTTCGATAAAATCGTTTCGTTAACAATTTCCGTCATCTTCCACTTAAAATAAGGACGACTAGGATGAAGTAGATAGTCTAGGAAAGAATGTCACGGTGGTCGAAGAACGTCGGACACGCGTTTACAACGGGTGTAACATTAATTGGGAATTAAGGGTGCGAACGACGCGGTCCGTCAGTAGCCACCTGCTACTGCGTATCGCTCGGCCTAGGGTAAAAGGAGAATTGATATATCGCACCCAAGGGGACGCACACGAGCTATGCAAGTGCCCTGCCATCCTTCCCTAATCCTCTCCCCCTCTCGTTAACTAACGTTCGTAAGGGATACTTCGGCTTTATTGTCGATTAAATTATTCCAGTCACTAGAATAGAATTCGCGGGGACCACGGCTCTGTGTTTACGCGCGGACAGATATTTTAATGTTTTTTTGTTGTGGGGGGTGGGGGTTGGATGACACGGGGCATAGATGATTTTTGTTAGATAAGAGGTAGCATGAAATTGGTATAGTATATGACATAGTATATTGGACGAAACAGTTCTCGTGACTATCTCGCGATTTGCAAAATTCATGGTTTTTTTTTATTGCACCCTCATCCACTTTTACAAACTTTTATTCTACATAACATTTAGTACTAATTCTATGACTGTAGAATCTAAATATTATAGTTGCTAAACTGTATTTCGAGGCTTTGTTTAGTGCATTATTTCACACTAATGTGTAAATTAATATTTATTATTTAATATTATTGTGAGTAGATTCTATGGGGCTAAATGAAACGCTCTTTAGCATGGGCTAAATTGAAACACCTAATTATATACGTATAGGAAAGAAAGGAATTTTGTTCGAGATATTATTATTATTATTATACTAATTGCAAAAATTCATAGAAATAAAGATTTATAATTGTACACAATTTTATATGGGTGCTTCGTTTTACCTCATTGCTCGAATGAGAGCATTTATTATATAATAATTTTTCTAGACTCCCTAGAGATAAATTGTTAAAATATTAAATGGATTAATATTGTAAAGAACACGTCATTTGACATATTTAAAAGGGTTTGAAGAATTCCATAGCTACTGCTGATAAAACAGAACTTTTTCAAGCTAAGACATTTTTGAAAATATATAATTTCTCAAGATTAATAAAAATCATTTTCGTGTACCCATTATGAAAATATAAAAAGTAAAATTAATACCTATTGCACAGCATCATTAATAACTTTGGTTGAACGTGGTTGAATTAGACCATGATTCGAATACGCCTAATGACACACTCCACTGTATCATGATCAGAGAGTAGGTGATTATGCCACCCATGCTCTGTAACAAAACAATTCGAAAATTAATAAAGATTAGTTTCATCTGTTCCTAGAATTATATTTTTATTGTACGATAATATCAACTTTTACTATAAAACTAAAGGGTGTCCCAAAAGTCACGCAAGAAGTAATTTGGATAGAAAACACAGATTTATAATTAAAAATTCTAAATTTTTTATTAATTTATATAGTATACAGTATAGGGTTATGTATGGAATAGCATATCGGGTAAATGGCCTCCAAGACTTTGCTGATACATACGCACTCTTTTGTTGAAATTTTCTATGATTGTTTTGCATAGATGTGGCTGAATTTCGTTGATACAGCACTCAATTTCTTCCTTCAAGGCGTGGGTGGTCGTGGGCTTGTTGACATAAACCTTAGACTTTAAAAAACCCCAAAGAAAAAAATCTAACGGCGTTAAATCGCATGATCTGGGCGGCCAATTCTGATCACCAAAACGGGAAATTACACGACCAGGAAATGACTCATGCAGTAATTGAATTGTTTCTCGGGCTGTATGGCATGTGGCACCGTCTTGTTGAAACCACATGCCGTCCACATCCATATCTTGCAATTTTGGCATAAAAAACTGGATTATCATGTCGCGATAGCGAGCACCATTAACCGTTATTGCCTGACCAGCTGCATTTTCGAAGAAGAATGGTCCGATGATGCCTCCGACCCAAAATCTGCACCAAACAGTTACACGTTGTGGATGCATTTGTTTTTCAACAATCACTTGTGGATTTTCTGAACCCCAAATGCGACAATTTTGTCGATTAACAAAGCCATCAAGATGAAAATGAGCCTCATGTTGTTGCGAACTGTTGCTGCGAAACTTTCATTATTTGAAAAATATTGCTCAACAATAAAAATGCGTTGTTCTTTTGTGTAGCGCTCCATCTTTAATAACCCTGAACTGTCAGCTGTCATTCTGTATTTTTTTTTTGGTCGGCAACACTTTACCGCACAAATGGCGCCAAATTCAAATCTTGCGTGACTTTTGGGACACCCTTTATAATACTTTACTATAAGATCTGTAATACTGTCCCCCTTTTTCTTCTTCAAAAATTATTATTTTCTTGGGAACGTTCATTTAATAATAAATACATTAATTAATACATTAATGTGAACAAATGAAACACAATTACCTGTAATATAAAACTGTCGTTCAACCGGAAGAGGTGTACATTTTCGCAGTCCATTCCTGCAAAAGAGATTTGCAGACAAAATTGCAGGAGCTAAAAGCAAATTAAACAATACATTACTACTTACTTTTTGCATTTTATAGAAAAATTTTCTATTTATTTCTTTCATCCTATTATAGTTATAGTTACATAATTATTATATTATAGTTATTGATTAGTTATTAATTAATTACGATATTTGAATCTCAAAGTCTTTTTCTTTCCTCAAATAAAAATTATTTCTTGCTCCTATAATCTTTATTTATGTTTTTTAATTAAATATTCGACGCGTCTATTTGTTCTCACCTCATTTTTCAACTCGACATCAGTATTATGTATAGTGCATACATGCATAATATGTACTATCTTCTTCGCCTAGAAATACATACAAAATTGTTGAGTAATGTTTTCTAATAATTTTTTAAATAAAATTCTCACCTCTTTGGCGGTCTTCTCACAGAAATAGCAAGTCACAGCAACTCTCAACCAGACGTAGAACGTATTCAGTACATTAAAGAATATCAGATTCATCGAATCCATCATCGACGAATGCAGAGCGAAAATATTTATATAAATAATATATAGATTTATGACAACACTATGTATCACCGCTATCGAGTGAAACATTATTGGAGTGTCGAATATTTTGTTCAGCAACTTCATAATTATGCACAATTGCAGGTGGATGTATCTACGAATAAAAAATTCTTAAATAGTATAAATCATTTATTTAAAAGCTGAACTCACGTAAATTTTTTAAACTGTAAAATGTAATCTTCGATACCTGATTTGTTGAAGAACATTTATTTTATCCAGAGTGCGCAACTGGTGTTCCATGGTTCGTGTTCGTCTGGTTTGTGTGATTTTTCTTGAACAGAAAAATTGTCTGTTCAAACATTTTTGCAACCATGAAACACCCCTTTTGTTGTTCCAGTTTTCCATTTCTATCGGGTGATCATCGATGAATAATTTCTTCAGAAGATTATTTGTTTGTTTGAAATTTCTTTCCAGCCAACTGTTACGTAAAAATGTTGGATATTTTTCAATTATTATTACATTAACCCTCCGTTTCCTATGCCGGAGTCATTCGTGACTCGTTGTAACGTATACAGTACCGAAGTTGTCTGTGTGTTAGTAGCAGAGAGACCGCCAATGTTTACACCGGCCTCGCCATAATGACGTACCATATTCCCGACAATAATCACACCAAAACGGGAAACGTCGCTGACTTTGAGGCAGATTAGTTGTATACAACACTTTGAGAGAGAAAGTCGTGCGCCAAGAGTTCTATTATATATATTTACTGATTTATTATTCATTATTTTTGTTATTGTTATATTGGTTTATTACTTGATAAATGTGTAAAAAAACTTCTTTTTCCTTTCAACAATTCATTGTGTTATTTTTTCCTATTGTCCTATATCCTAACAATATACCAGTCAAAGCCAAGAGCTCGAACGGCCGTCACTGACGGAGCCATATTACCGAGGCGCTCGAGTAAACATTCATGTGTATTAGTGAAGTATCGGTGTGAGTCAGAAATGACTCCGGCACAGGACTCCGTGCTGCAGTACTCCGAGGGTTAAATATTCAATATTATTCAATTATTATTACATTACATATTGAATATTATTCAATTATTAATACATTAAATATTAAAATATTATTCAACTATTATTACATTAGATATTGAATATTATTCAATTATTGTTACATTAAATATTGAAATATTATAATTATCGTCCCCTGTATTTTATAACAATTTTACATTTGCTGCAAGTCAAAGTATATACGTGTATATAAATAAAATACAATTGAAACTACGATGAAGTGTCGATTAATTTCTACTTAAATAAATCGCAAAATTAAGTAAAATTTGAAAGCTTAAACGAGTCACCCAAAAAACAGATTTAGTAAATAATTTACATAAAAGATTTTTGAAACCCTTATTTATAGTGCAGCGTTGTATATATTTTAAAAATCAATTATTATGTACCAAATATGTAGCGTAAAATCCAACACGACCATTGCTCCTATATAGATCATGATATTAAGTAATAAATCACCAAGTATATATCTCAGTTCTATAGAGCCTGTGATTCCCATATGTACATACGATAAACAGTATAAGGATGCGTTCAAAGTAGTAACAATACAAATTATGAGAACCGAAATGCATAAGTTGCTGTGATCGATCACAATGTTCAGTTTCATTAGGCTCTGCTCCGTCTCGGCGATGCCCTTTCTCATACGCGACATTTCCTATAAAAAAGAAATATAAAATTAGTATAATTTCAAATATAAATAATTGTATTTTTACGTATTTGTTTTTGAGATTAAAATATAATATTTTGTAATTGGGAATATTTCAATTATGATAATATTTCAAATATGATAATACTTCAAATATTGTAGTATTTCAAATATGATAATACTTTAAATATTTATAATAAAATTCTTATTAAACTAAAATATCGTACGATACTCTATAAATTATTATGGAACATTAAAACTGATTATTTCTAATAGAATTTTTAAATAAGCTTATCAATTTAAAGATTGTATAAAAGATGACCTAGAAGACTGAATTCTTCTCGAAACTTAAAAAGATATTAACAAAACTTTAAACATAACAAATCTAAGAAATAAAAAAAAACAACCCCAAAAGAATCAACCTAAAATACTGACAAAATACATGCTTCATAAAATGTGAAATTTAATTCTATAGTATAAAAGCTACCCTTCTACCCCATAGGTAATTATTATATTTAAATATACACTTAAATATGCAATAAATATATTCTTTTAAATTACTTACCTTATAATGCTGCCATCCTAATATCTGCGTTGTAAGAACAGACAAAAATACAATAATCGTGTTGGCCATATATGTTGCACAAACCATGAAGAAAGACATATCATTTAGTGTAAGATATTCGAAAGAACAGTTGACGTACACAGCATAATATAAACACGGTATTAACAATACTTTATATAGAAAGCTTAACAATAACCAAAGCCATGTGTTCGAATGGCTGAGTGTTCTGACTCCGTTTATGCGATTTATACTAACGACGATCGCTATTATATTGTCAAATGTGTCTGTCCTCATTGCGCGTTCTTCCTTTCCAGTTTTTAAACAATTGATATCTTGCAAATTCCTCGAGCAATTTACACTTAATTTCCAAACTTGAGATTCTTTATTTCTAAGCACTATCAAATTATGTTCATTCTTCCAACGAAAAACAACGTTTGGTTACTATGATCAAGAAGCAGGGGTATGCTGTCAACATATTTGAGTAATTGTTGTTGCAGACCCCCGGCGATAAGAAAGCAATTGCATTACAGCTTAGAATAAAAAATAATGTTTACGACGATAACTAATGGATTGAATCGTCATTGAATTAATATTGAAAGCATTGCATCATTATTAATACTTTTTTTTTAAATTATTGTGATTTATAGAGACAAAACTATCAAAACAAAATTATCAATTTTATTTATCTATAATAGGGCACGGAATTAACCGGCACGCAATATTCAGATCGCGAGGGCTACGCCTCTCAACTCTCCTTGAGCACATATATATTAAATTAAAGATAAATACCACAAAATTTGTTTAAATTCTTTCACAGGCTTCAGTAATAAAAATTTAGATTTTGTAAATAAAAAAACCTGTAATACCAGCCATCTTAATAAATAATTATATTATTGCCAAGGTGTTAATAACATAGCGTTATCGAATGGAAAACTATTGCTTTGTTTATGTGTGAGAAGAGTAGTAACAGCATTGCGCTGGTATAGTATATAGTATAGTATACTATAGCATATAGTACAGTATATAGTATATGTTAAGGGTGGTTTCAGACTTTCGGCAAATCTCGACCGCGCGCCGTCTTTTTCGATCGAAGCATATGGCCGGGATTAAAGATGGAGATTTTAGAAGAGCAAACCTAAACAGACTGCTACGATTCTAATAATCCGCAAACATCGTTTATCATGTCGGACGGATTCACCCCAACACGGCCACTCCCACTCGAGGGTGCGGCCAACCAATTGCCTGTCAAATGTTTATCCCCTTCTCCTTTTTCTATTTATGCCAAACCAGGTTGCACCGCGGACTTAGGATCGCGTCTTATGGGCTTTTCTGTCTCAGATGTTTAAAGCCATAGTGCAATGCCTCCTACTGTCATTAACAATCTATTGTATATCTTTTAAAATACAGAAGTAATTTTAATAAATTATATCCACTTTTGGTTAATAACGCCTGGTAAAAAGTGCCATTGATAAATGGATACCACGGGAATGTGGATGACATGGATGGAATTAATTTAAATATTGGTAAAAAGTAGTCGAAACTATTAATAATATATTTTACATAATAAAATCAGTTACTATGCAACACTAAATTTTTTTGTATACGAAATATTATCTATTTCTGTGCGAAACAATATATACAAATTGTATTTACAGTACATTATGGTTAATGTTGCTTCTTCCCGTATTTCAATTTATTCTTCAATTTCTTTGGATTTATTCCGTACGTTTTTAGCCTCTCCGGATTTAACGAAGCGATATCATTGTTAGTTTCTTTCGGCTTGGCGTCTTTTCCTTTCTTCTTGTTCAATTTTTTGTTTTTCAATTTCTCCATCAATTTCATCTTCTTCTTCGGAAGATTAGAACCAGCCTCGCTTTTACTTTGACTTCCGGTGGTACTCTTACCTTTCGAAGGTTTGTTAACTTCTTTAGCTTTGTGTGATTCATTTTCGGTGCTTACGTTGGTATTAGATTTTTCAGACATGTTTTTACGCTTCTTCTTTTTCGATGGTTCCGCTGACTGTTGTTGACCAGGTTGTTCTTCAACCAGTACTCGTTTTCCGCTTTCTTTATTTTTCTTTTTCGAATCTTTCGCGGTGTTATCTGAAGAATTTATATTCTTTTGTTTCGCCACCTCAGGTTTATTTAATGTTTCTTTGTCTGGTTCAGTAGTAGACTGGGTATTCTGTTTCTTCTTCCCCCTGCGCCGTTTCTTCTTTGCCTTGTTCTCCTCGTCGACGGCGACGGTAGTATCCGCGGCATTCTGCGTTTCATCCTCTTCCTCTGCTTCCTCTGGGTTCCTGAAATATTTTCACATAAATAAAACAGCCCCCCATATCTTTCCCTCAAACCTATAGTGTCATTTGGTATCCATACTTGTACAAACTCGTGAGTATCTTCCTCTTCAGTGCTTCGTTGCTAGCTTTCTTCTTGTACATTTGCACGTCGTTTACTTCCGCGTGCTCGGGCTTGTGTTGAAGCGCTTTCTTCAAGGAACACCATCTATTTAACTCCTTGTCATCTGCCACTAAAATCTAATTAAATAAATATATTAAAATACTGATACTTAAAATGCAGCAAAATACTTTATAGTTCGAACTAACCTCTTCTACGCTCAAACCATAATCATTGGGCACAACTTTTCTATATTTAAATCTACACGGTATATCTCCAATCATGTCCTCATAGTTCAAGGAATAATACTTGTCAAAGTAGTCGCTGTAAGATTTATATTGCTGAGGATCGAACTTTGGTTTTTCCTGTGCTATCAACTCGGCAAATTTCGACTTCCGTCTACGTTTCCGTTTTTTAGTTTCAGTTTCTTCTGTACGATTGCTTTTGGAAGCATCGTAATCAGCGTCCATCTAAAATTCCAGGAATAGAATATTTGTAATATCTGCATCATAAAACCTGTATAAATCTAATGGTAAATAAATTACATTAAAATTTGGATCCTCGCAGTGCGGCTCTTTGTATTCCTCTTCGACGTGTTCCGCGGTTGGATCGTAATTGTCCCACGTGCTTTCGATCTCGAGCTCTTCGTCAATATCCGGGAATTCGGGTTTTATGTCCTCTTCAGGAGCTCCGTAATAGTCATCGTTAAAGATTTCCGTCATTTTCTTGTCATATTCATTAGGATCGAAGTCGCCCTCTAAGTCAATATCATTAAACTTGATATCGTCGTTTCCCGTAATTTCTTTCAGCTTCTCTATCTTCTCTTCGATCTCTTTTCTCTTCAACGCTTTCAACTGCTTCAACTCCTCTTGCTTTCTAAGTTTCTCCTCGTCTTTCCTCTGTCTCACCTCCATTCTTTTCTGAGCCCTACGGGTATCCTTCTTTCTCATGGAATTCTCCATGGTACGTGGATACCTTTTAATAAATTCCTGATCCGGTTCCTCGAATCTAAAGTTATATTTATGTTCGAATTCTTCCTGTTTCTCTATATTTTTTTCATCCTCCGATAAATTGTCGTCGCTGTCGTGTATTAAATGGCTACTATCGAATTCGGGGTCCTCGTATTCGTTATCTAAGTATTTATTATTCAATACATAGTCTCTCAAAAATTTTTCATTTGTATCTAAATGAGGATCAGACCAAAAATCGCGCAAAGGTTTAAGCGTTTCCTGTTCCTTCTCGTTTATATTCGCTGCTTGCCCTTTCAGCCATTCTTTGTAATCTGCTTCTTCCTAAATAAAACAAGCAATGTTTTCCGAACGAAAATTAGAAGATATAGCGGTCACTTACCTTTCGCTTCTCTGTCTCAGACTTCGACTTTGGTTTTAGCAAGCCTCCATCGTCATCTTCATCCTCGTCCTTCAGTACATCCTTGAAACTCTCTTTTATTTGTTCTTGTTCTTCATTGTACGTCACTTTCTTAGCTTTCTCTTTATTCTTTCTCATCGCAGACTCATCCTCACTGTCACTGAATTTACCCTCGCGTTCTACCATAATGTTCCTCTCAAAATCTCTCAAATACAAAGCTTTCTCTTTCTTGGTTTTATCAGAAGATTTTTTTCTTTCATAGTACGACTCTTGTACTTTGTCTGTGTCATCGAAGAAAGTTACACCTTGATCATAAATATTTTCATCTTTCTTCTTTAACAGAGCTAAGGTTTTGTAGAAGTCTTTATCAAACTGTTTCGACACCTCCTGTAAATATAAATTTGATTCGAATAAAATAGACGAAAGATAGTTAGAAATAAAATTAGAATAGTACATTTTCTTCTTCTTCCTCGGAGGACGTCGAGCTGTCTGTATCAGAATCTCCATCCGAGACTGCGGTTCCATTGATGTCTCCATACTTTGTTTTCACTGAAAAATTGCCACATTTAATCAAAAACTTATCTTTAATAAAAACGATAAAATATACAATACACTTACGTTTATTTAATTCCTCCTTCTGCCGCCAATTATTGTAATTCTTGGCATAGTCAGTGTTTATTTTCAATTCTCCCTCCGAATCGGAATTGTCTGCGTTAAAAAGCGTACGCATCTTGTGAAACAAACATCTAACATAAATTATAACTTTATTCGATCCTCTCCGGAATTACAGATGAAATTGTTGATAAAACGATACGACGGGGGTTTTATTTCACTTTACAAATATACATAACTGTAGTGGCTAGGTTATGTTTTAATAGGTCAGAGAAGCACATGTCCATACTGCTGCCGCGGACACACGGTAATGGGTCTGTCGATACAGAAATTTTGCTCCGATTCACCGACTGGACGGTGCTGTCCTCTGTGGGCACAAAACTATATCAACGCGATATGAAATTCTATTTGCAACCAAATGAGCTTTAAATAATAAAATTGTCGCTTTGATGTTGCATAGTTTATTCACTTGGTAGACACGCTGCATATAATCGTGCATGATTAAATTGTTGGCCTGTATTGGTCTCAAGTTGAGATCATTGAAAGTTTCAACCCTCCCTTATCCTATAATACTCTTCTTTATGTTTTAAGCATTATAAAATCCTCAAGGGTTGCAAAAATTGTTAAAATAATTATAATAGAATATGTAGAGAACAAATTGAAAGTTTCAACCCTTCTTTGTTGCATACTACCCTTCTTTATATTTTAAGCGTTATAGAACCCTCAGGGGTTGCATAAATTGATAAATAAATTATTAAGGAATATGTAGAGAACAACTAAAATTAATAACTGTGTTTTCTGCAAATTCTAAGTATATGGATAAAAGAATTGTTAATAAATATATACAAAGGAGATTTTAAGGAATGTGTGGAGGCTAACCAAAATTAATAAAGGTATTTTCCACACATTTTAAGCATAAGTTTAGTTCTACTGCTGATGGTAATCTTAATAAAAATGTTGTAATTTGTTGCTCTGTATAATTATTAAGTTTAGTTGGACGTGGTTAAATTAGAGCTTGATCTGGAGATGCCTATTGTCTGACTCCACTGTATGAGGACCAGTAAGTAAGTGAATATGCCACCTAGGCTCTGCAACATATTTTTAAACAATTATTGATTTTAGAAAATAATGTTTATTTAATAACAACTTTCTATATAGATTAAAGAAACATATCTACCTGTAATATGAAACCGTCGTTCAGCCAGAATAAATGTGTGTCTTTGCAGTCCATTTCAGTCAAAGAAATTTGCAGACAAAACTGTATGAGCTAAAAGCAAAAAGATTATAAAAACAATCTATTCATGTAAAGGTTTTTAGTTTAATAATCGATATGCTTGGTCACTCTTACCTCATTTTTTAACTCGATATTAAAATTACGTATGGAGCACACATGGATAATATGTACTATCTGCTTCGCCTAAAAGTACAAACGAAATTTGTTAACAATGCGAGCAATAATTGCACAATCACAGAATTTTCGTTTTTTTTATTTTTAAATGTAAATTTCTTACCTCTTTGGCGGTCTTCTCGCAAATATAACACGTTGCAACAATTTTCAGCCAAACGTAGCACGCGTCGAACGTATAAAAGCTTAATATACTCAGTGAATTATAGTCCCGTGGATTTTCAATAACTAATGACTGCGTGTAAGCGTAATACAACGTTGCAATAATGCCGTGAATTGTCAATACCGAGTAGAGCATTATTTGAGTGCTGAATAATTTGTTCAGCAATTTCATAATTAAGCACAATTGCAGGTGAATGTATCTTCGACCAGAAAAATTCTTGATTAATATAAATTATTTATTTAATCTTTAGTAATTAAAATCTGAACCCAAGTGTACTGTTTAGACTGTAATATACAGTCCTCGATACCTGATTTGTTGAAGCATACTAATTTTATCCATAGTGCACAACTGGCGTTCAATAATTCGTGTTCGTCTGAATTGTGTAATTTTTTTTCGACGGAAAAAATGTTGGATGCATAATTCATTTAAACATTTTTGCAGCCATGAAGTATCACATTTGTTATTAAAGTCTTCTGTTTCTATAGAATAATCATCGATGAAGATATGCTTCAGAAGATCATTCGTTTTTTTGAAGCTTCTTTCCAGCCAACTGGTATACGATATGAATAATATTTAATATTATGCAACTATTATCGCATTAGATATTCAAGTATTATAATAATTGAACTATTACACTATTATTTAAATATTAAACGCTATATACAAACGATTTTTAAAGCCATCATTTAATTTTTATAATTTTAGAAATCCATCACGTACCAAACATGCGACATGAAATCCAAAATAACCATTCCACCGATATAAAATACAACACTATGTACTGCGTCGGTAAATATAAGTATCGTATGTTCTTTTAGTAAATGTACCAGTTGTACATAAATTACACAGTACAAGAAAGCGTTAATAACACTTGCAGTGCAAATTACAATGATCCATATGTATATGTTGCGATGATCGATCGCCACGTTCATTTTATTTAAAAATTGCTCCGTTTCGGCGATGTTCTGTCTCAAAAGCGTCATTTCCTGCAAAGGAAGAATAAACAATATAGTTTTAAAAAATGTTGAATTTGTAGAATATGCGAAACGATGCATAATGGCTCACGATTTTGTTTATGGCAAGGGGTTCTTTGAAAATTTTATAAAATATGGGATATTGTTGATCTGTGAGTATATTATCGTTATCATAAATATTCTAGATTATAATAATATTCCAAATTACGATAATATTCTAAACTACAATAATATTCTGAACTACATTAATATTCTAAATTGCAATAATATTCTAAACTAAAATAATATTTTAATATATGCAAAATTACCGTATTGTTTTGGACTACCTACCTTATAATAGTTCCATCCCAACACTTGCATAGTAAAAACAGATAAATAGCCAAGAATCGACACAGTCATGTACACCACAGGTCCTAGATAATTAGAGGTGAGTGTCTCGTCGAATATCCAATCGAAATACAAGGAATACAGAAAAAATGACATCAATATCGCTTTATACAAAAGACTTAAAAACAACCAAAACCATGTATTCGAATAATTGAGTGTCCTCACTCCTGTTATGCGATTTAACATAACAATAATCGTCGTTGCATTGTCAAATGTGCGAGTCTTCATTTTTGCTTCCTTCTTCTTTCAATTAATTTTAAAATTCCACGAACAATATACAACAATATAATTTATTTTCTCTGTTCACTCGTAGTCTTCATTTTTGCTTCCTTCTTCCCTTTAATTAATTTTCAAACTCCACGAACAATATACAATATAATTTATCTCCAAAACGACGACTTTCTTCTCTCTTCAACTCGCGAATCTTTGTTCTCAAACACCATAAAATTCTCTTCCTTTTTCCTATGAGAAACAAGGATTGCTACTACCAATGATGGAGACACGAGCATTCCGTGTAGATGTAGATATCTGCGTAATCGTTATTGTCCTAGCGGAACGCGTTGCACGTCGACGATAATAATGCAATTGCATTAGAGCTTAACGTTCGAAAGTAACGATTACGATAATAAGAAATGGATCGAATTGGCCGTCAAAGTTGAATTATAATAAATGGCTCGAATTGTTCAGCAAAGTTGAAAGCATTGCTTTTATGGTAATGGGGCAGGTAGTGAGAGGAGGGATGGCAAAACAAAGGTGTCTTTTTGTCGCGCGAAGGCTATACTTTCCTTAGAAATAACGATTTATAAAAAAGTAACAAGAAGAAGGTTGCCAATTTCATTATATCTCTATATATCTCAATCACGTGGTACATGCATTATATTATATCACTATGGTATAATGCATGGACCACGTGATTGAAATTTGTCAATGTTATTTTATAAAATATAGCTCCACGTTTATAATATTCTACTTAAATAATTTTATATATATTTAGAGGAGTTCGAAGAATTTTTCTAGTATTAATTGAATAAAAGAAAATAAAGAAAGAATAAATTTTAGAGGTCATTTTCTAAAACTTTGATTTCTTAATGCTGTATCTAACAAAAGAAGGATTTTCTTCGTCCATTGGTAATGGGAATATAATAATAAAGGTTAATGTTTACTGCACAGTATAATTGTTAACTTCAGTCGAACAGGGTTGAAGTAGAATTCGATTTGGATACGTCTAACGTCTGACTCCACTGTATCATGAACAGAAAGTAGGTAAATATGCCACCCACGCTCTGTAACAAATCAATTTAAAAATGAACAGAGATTATAGAGAGAATAGAAAACAAATAAAATAAACACATCTACCTGCAATATAAAACTGTCGTTCAACCAGAAGAGATGCTTATCTTTGCAGTCCGTCATAGTAATTGAGATTTGCAGACGAAATTGTATTAACTAGAAAAAAAGAAATTATAAAAACGAGCAGTACAAAATTATTTAGTAATCACGATATAATTTTTATTTCCTCCAAAATTCAAGTTGCATCGATATTTTATTATATAAAATATGTTAGCGGTGGCACATTGTTCTCACCTCATTTTTCAACTCGATATCAGAATTGTGCACGGAGCAGATATGAATGATGTGTATTATCCGCTTCGCCTAAAATGCAAATAAAATTTGTTAGTGGCAAAAGTTGGATAATCTTGGAATCTGCAGTTTTAAAACTAGGTTTAAAGAAGATGGGTCACTAATTTTGTTATATATAATAATAAAGCAATTGCATTAGAGCTTAAAGTCAAAAGAAATTATTACGATAATAATAAATGGATCATAATAATAATTGTCCATCAAAGTTGAAAGCATTGCGTTTGCACCAGTATAGTCTTTACGCGACAAAGAGGCACCCTTGAGTTCCCCCTCTTATGGTAATAAGGCGGTCAGTAAGAGGGGGGGTGGAAAGACGAAGATGACATCTTGTCGCGCGAAGACTATACTTGGAAACAAAACGACTTCTAAGCAAGAAAGAATGAACTACATGACATACTTCCATTAACTATTAAAATAACAATCGCTAAAATTCAGAATGAATGTCTTATTGCTAAAATAGATGCTTTTAGCGCTTCTTAAACTGACTAACAATATCACTCGCTTTAACAAACAACGTCTTGGCAACGAACATATAAACTACTCACCTCTTTCGCGGTCTTCTCGCAGAAATAACACGTGATAGCAACTCTAAGCCACAGGTAGACCCCGTCCAACACATAAAGACACAATTCATACACCGGTTTCAAATTCAATTGCATATAAGTATAATACAAAACCGCGACAACCGACTGAACGATCACTACAGAGTGCAACATTATTTGTGCGTCGAATACTTTGTTCAGCAATTTCGTAATCAAGCACAAATGCAGGTGAATGTATCTTCGAGTAGAAAATCCTTAATTAGTATAAATTGTTTATTTAATCTTCAAGAACCGAGGGCTGAATCCTCAAAAATTATTTATTGTTTGTTTATTTAGATACCTGATTTGTTGAAGAATATGAATTTTATCCAAAGTATGCAGTCGGGGTTCTATGATCGATGGTCTTCTGAAAGGGGTGATTTTGTTTCGGCAGACGAAACTTTCAATGCGCCATTCGTTTAACAATGTTTCCAGCCACGAGGCGACCATTTTGTTGTTCCAGTCTTCCATTTGTATCGGGCAATCTTCGATGAAGAACTTCCTCAGGAGGTTGTTCGTTTCTTTGAAGATTTTCAAAAGCCAACTAAATAAAAGGGGATGGAATTACAATTGAATAATAAAGCATTATCATTCCTAGATTGTTATATTATTATCGAATTATTGGACGCCATATTTCTTCTGCAATTTGCATGCCAATTAAAGAAGCATATTCTCGATGTTAATAAAATCTTTGCATCGATTAATAATGCCATGCTTTGTTAATTAGACGTGCACTGATGCACTTAAAAAGATCGAAGGGCCTATAGCTATAGTTCTTTGGCATCTTTCGTAAATGCATTAATCACGTGATTTATAACAATTGCATAGACCATTTTATATACAAGTAAAATATAATCGGAATTACGATAAATTGTGAAATATTTTGTACATAAATAATTTATACCTAAATAAAGTGATGTGACATTTAAAACGCAAAAGTAAAAAAAGCAAGTCTATATAACAATTTTTCAACAAATTTTTGGGAAACATTATTTATAGAAATCTGTTGCATATTTTCACGTGCCAAACGTGTGACGTGAAGTCCAGCATGACCACTCCTCCAATGTACATCATGATATTAGGCAACAAATCGCTCAAGATAAACATTATATCCACTGTACGTCCTAAATGTGTATAGTAGATACAATATAAAAGGCAATTAATGACACTGGCAATACAAATTGCGACACTCCACACGTATATGTTGCGATGATCGATCACAACGTCCAGTTTCATTAAAATCTGCTCGATTTCGACGATATTTTTTCTTAAAAGCGACATTTCCTGTGAAGGAAGAATAAATAATATAATATTAAAAGGCATTGAATTTAGCAAAAGATATTGAATGAAGCAATAAGGATAATTATGTTAAATAGATATATTAAGTTGAGTTTAATTGCCTTTTCTGTACAGTAATTAATGGAGAAATATAATATTATTTTATATCGTAAATATAGTGTGAAAAATATAAATAATACATAGTATTTCTTCTCATGGAAATAATGCAATAATGTCGGCAAAATTGTCAATTTGGAATATACGAATGGTACATTATTAATATAAATATTACGAAGTGTAATAATATTTTAATATTAAAAACCAATATTCTATTTAATATTATAAACATTACGAAGTGAAATAATATTCTAATAGACGCAAAACAAACATAATCTCGTACATTGCCTACCTTATAATACCGCCAGCCTAATACTTGAATAGTAGAGATAGACAAAATGGAGACAATCTCCATAAACATGTACACCTGCGACAACAAATAATAGGCAGCATTTTTCTGATCAAATAACCAGGACAAGTACGTGAAATAAAGAAAAATTAGTAGTAAAATTGCTCTACAAAGAAAGCTCAACAATAACCAAAACGATGTATTCGAAGAATTGAGCGTTCTAACTCCTGTCATGCGATTTAACATAACAACAATCGTCGTTACATTGTCAAAATTATAAGTCTTCATTGAGCTTTTTACTTCTTCCTTCCCTTCGCTTTAATTAATTTTTAAATTACACGAACAATATATAATTTATCTCCGAAATGAGGACTTTTTCTGCACAAATGATTCTTTGTTTTTAAACACTGTCAAATTCTCTTCACTTTTAAAAGGAGGAACGAGTTTTGTTTCTAACAATGGCACGAGCATACTGAGTACATATGAACATGTGCGTAATTTTTATTGTTCTAGTGGAATGAGAGGTATATAGATGATAAGAAAGCAATTTCATTAGAGCTTAGAATAAATAACGATTAGGACAATAACGAAGGGGGTGAATTGTCTGTCAAAATTGAGAATGTCGTCTTTTATATTGTACTTTTATCGTTATAAACGAGAGACATAATTGCAATGTATGGAGGTTGTTTTATGAAAATGTAGTTCGGTATTTCAATTTAAATTTGCCTTACTCTATATCTTTAAATTAATAATGTTCATCAATGTAATCACATTATATAAAAATATAGTGCTTTGGATAATTGTTACTTATTGGTTCTGATTGTAAATTATAGTTCTCTGCGATTAACAAAAATACGTGGTGGCATTTACAACTTAACTAAATATAGAAAATCCATTCTCTTAACCCTTTGCACTCGACGATTATAAAACGGAGCCATTTAAAATTGTTCTTTAAACTCGAGGACTCCAGAAGGTTAATAAAATAAATGCGAATACATTTATTAGATAAAATAAATTATAACCAAAATTCATAAACAAGATTAGACAATCCAAATGACATAACATGCCATCGATTATTGTTATAGTCATTTTCTACGTCCAAAAATCTCGTAAAGACATTAATAAACACGCGTTTGACATCAGAGTGTCGCGTTGAGTGATTATAATTAATATAAGAATAAATAATAAATATAATAATAATACTAGTAAAATAATAAATTAGTATAACAGTAATAAAATAATATAACAGTGATAAAATAATATAACAGTAATAAAATAATATAATAAACATATATGTACATGTAAAATCGACAGTTCTTGTCCAATAATCATTTATATACAGATACAGAATTTCGTAGAGTGACAAAGTGAAGTTCTGTTAATTAATACACGCCTGCCTATGGAATTATAAAACATTTGTGTACAGTACAATATACAGGTGGTGTATCTGGTTGCAAAGATGATTTCTACATCTAAAACACACGACTACTTGTTGTTCGATCCGTGTCCACTTGCAATACAAACAGGTTTCTCATTGTGGAACCGGTGATACTGGGATCCTCGTAAACTGCTGGTTTCCGGCACTGCCGTTTTATTCTCCTTTTCCTCGACTCTTTACACAACGTGTAACAAATCGCTTTCTTCGACCATCTGGCTCTCCAGGCTAATTTTATCTCTGAACGTACTTCAGCGCTGAGCAGACAGTACAGTAAGGCTACGAACGTTCCCTAAAATTAAGGAAGATTGTTTAATACTTGAGGTACTTCATTAATACTATTAATTAATACTTTAAAAATTAATATTATAATACCGCTACGTTTCATTAAATATTATAACACTACTACGTATCATTAAATATTGTAACATTACCACATACCACTGAATATTATAACAGTGCTACATATTATTAATTATAACACTCCAACATATTATTAATTATAACACTCCAACATATTATTAATTATAACACTACTATATAGCATTAACCCTTTGCACACAAGTGGAGACTCTGAGACATCATTCAAGATTGTTATACGATGATAATATTTTTACATTACCAAATCTATTTATTTTTAAAGAACTGTTCAAAGTATAATTGTTATACGCACTAAATTTCGTATACACAAATTGCACCAATGATTTATAGAAAATACAGATACTGTAGATCATCCAAAATGAAGTTAAAATAGCGTCGAGTGCAAAGGGTTAAATATTATAATATTACTACACATCATTGAATATTATTTAATATTATAATATTATTTATTATATTATTATATAGATTCTAATTTCTTCGTTATACCTGAAAAGATACGAAGAACTGATCGCAGAATAGCCAGATGAGTTCCACGCGGTGATCATTATGATAAGAAAAACCCAAGAACAGCGTATAATGGGCTCCGAAAAGGGGTACGAGGACTAGCGTCGACTTAGCCCACCTGCTGTGCAAATAAAAGGAATTTTAGTCTTTCCTTATTATATAACAATAATTAACGTTACCAAAAATTGTAGATAGCATTAAAAAGAACCTAAAACTCAATAAATTATAAATTGTACTTATGTTCACCTGTACTGCATCTTCTTGCGCTGCAGGTGCACGGAGGTCTTAAGCTTGATGAAAAGTTCACGCACTATGTTGATGAACAGCAGAAAGTTAAACTGCCAAGAATTAATTAATTAATTAATCGATGAATATATTCCAAGACTTATATCTTCGAATAATCGTCCAAATATTTAGAAATTGAATAATTAATGCAGAACGTTGCGGTATGAGGTTTTTGTTCAATTAGTCAATTAATATTAATGTTAATTTTTTTTATTGTTACTCACCAGGATCGAAATCATGATGGGTATTCTAATCACGAGGAACAGAGAAGGATTATTGTGAGTGGTCCAACAGAGCGTGTCCTCGATCGTAGCACGGATTATTATCCATGGCGCGACCACGAACACGGGCAACCCTTTGCCGCGAAAAGAGAACAAATCATGGTTGAAAATATTCATTTTAATAAATAGAAATTTTAAAGTTAAAATGGCTTTTCAGAAATAAATATTTAAATCTTGTTTTATGTCTCTAGGTTTGGTCTTCTGTATGGTGTAAATTGTATTCATCGAAAATGATTGCAACCCCTTCGTAATTTAGACAAAATTGACCTTTGATTTAAATAATATTACTGTACAGATTACGAACATTTTATGCAATTAATAATAGGATTAATGTACGTAAATTAAAATTACAATTAACGCACGTAATAAGCTACGTAAGTAATTTATATTATAATATTTAAAATAGTATTTCTTAAAATCACGAATTAAAGAAAAAACAGAGGCAAATATTAAATTACTTCATGCAATAAAATTCCTTGCGATAATGTTAATATAATAAACTAAAGTCGCAACAAAAACTAATTTACAAAGATCATTTCATGATCACTGTCGCCTATCCTCATCCAATCACACAACGCTTCTCTATAGGTCATCGAACCTAAGTCAACAAATTCCAAGCTAATTCAGTCGCCGCCATGTTACTCTCTGCTCTTACCCCATCCCATCAAAATATAGAGATTGGTCGCCGCGCTGTCGGAGCAGAACGCTAAAACAACCAGATTATGAAGGTACAGTCCCTCCATCAATATCCACGAGTAATTGGCAACGATAGAGTACTGCCACGTGCTCGTAATAGCCTTGCACATCAAGATCTGGAACTGATCATTTCGTTTCCTTGTTATTTCATTTGCGACCTCCTCCTCCTCCTCCTCTCGTCGCCTGGCCGCCAGAACAATGCCTACGTTTCGTTGTTTGATGAACGCGTCCTTCCCGTTCACGTAGACAACGTCCACGGCCAACCCTATCCCGTCGTCGATGATCCAGTCCCTGATCAGCGCCATGAACGCCCTCATTATGAACGAGGCGAACAGGTGCATGTGCAGCCTGTTTCTAGCATTCCGCAGTCTCCTATAGTATGTGTCAGACATTCGATGTTTTATTGTTAATATTTCTTTTATTTATATCGTTTTATATACTATTAGACAGTATATATATATATTAAATAGTGTATGTATTAGATAGATAACTGTATTAATTTTGAAATAATTTGTAACGTGAATATAAATAATATAAAGGAAATAGTATATTAGATAGTAGAAACGATGACGATGATGCTAATGACAATGCTAGAACTACACTATAGTACCTTAGAAGAGAAAAGATGATCATGGCGATGACGAGGGTGGTGAAAGAGACGGTGTATCCGATCTGCGAGACGATCCTGACGATCGGCAGCCATTTCTACGGGTGAAATGACGAGTGAAACGTCAGTATCAAATCACGCACATTCCCCCTTCTCATGGTGTTTCGCGCATAGCATTCGATTCTTACGTCTAGCAAGAAGGTCTCGAAGGTCTCGAAGGTTTTGTAACTCTCATACACGTTCGAGTTGCACCGGCTGTAATTGCTCCATGAGATCCCCTCGAGATTCGTGTACCATTTGCCATTCGAAAGGCAGATCTTCGTCGCAATCGATATGTTGTTCAATTCCATGGTGGTCCTTGATTCTGCACCGTAGACGAAGTCTACTTCCGGCGGGCAAGGGAGAATTGCTATCGTCGAGGCCCTTGTCAAGGGCCAACAGAGCACGCCGTCGAAAAATGGGGGACAGTGACGGTGCTCTGTATTGTTTGACGATGTTTCATTGTCTGTTCACAGAAATTATTTAAGCTTTTTATTTTGGTTCTTTTATTTTTAGTTTTTGATGGATGTTCTATCGGAGAAGAAATTAATGTGACAAGAAGATGAATTCTGACTCTTTGATATAAAAGATAATTAAATGAATAAGTAACAGCGACGACTATATTTATTTTATCTATTTTATTAATCGCGAAAGGTATCTAATATTCTAAAAATTATATATAATATTATAATATGATAACTATAATACTATAATAATAGATAGCGAATTATTCACAGTCTTCCGATCGGCAAAGAGTTTAAACAAACTATAAAATTTCTAAATAATTGTTCTATAATTTTTAAAACTAACAATATTAATGTACTTACATTCTGAAAGCAGTTGGCGACATTTCAGCTCCTCCTTCGCGAAGAAAATGTCCACCATCGCCGTGACATTGGCCATCGCGAGCCTCGAGGCACTCGAAATTCCAACGAATTTTTGCAAAATGAAAATTCCACGTTTACAATCTTCCCGTTTAATCTCTCATTCTCTCACGTGCTCGATGTACTTGAATCTCTAATTGCAAGGAGAACTAGATAGCAAAGACGAAGTTGCATTCCTCGTAGCCCGATGGATAACGATGCGATGTATTTGAAATCTGGGATCGAAGTGAGCCACCGGCGGATCCTAGACAGCTATTCGCCTGTTTACAAATCTTGCCTCGCCCACCATTTTCTTGCTATTACGGTCTCGACAGGGGAAGGACAGGTAAACTTCGGATGAACGGACGCGGAGACGGATAAGGGCGGCTTAGTTTCCAAAGCGTAATTCTATCGAGCAAATCTTCTTGAAATTCTCCTATAGAGAATTCATTTTTTAAGACTATGTTAACCCTTTGCTCTATAATAATATATGACGAATATTTTATATGTATTTAATATAATAAATAGGATTGTCAATTGCTTATTTAGATGAAAGAAAAACTTGAATTTTTTGGCAGCAAAATCTAAGAGTGAAAGCAAATGAAAAACTGTGAAAGCAAATCAAAGAAGATATTAAGGATAAAGAAGTGATAATTGATACAGTTCTGAAAGGAAGGGGTTAATTGAGTGTTCGTTTTCTATTTGAATTCTTCTAGTAGAAATATATAGATTTGTAATAGTAATAAAAATGTAACAGTAAATGTAAAATAAATATATAAATACAACATTTTGGAAATATAAATGTCCTAATTTCTCGAGCATTACGGACGAGTTTATCGTTAACAATTATATTAATAACGATTAATTTATCAATTGCGAATACATTGTGTCAGATGAGAAAAATCATTAAACGAATTTATAATGCAATATTTCTTCAAACTAAGTTTTCTACTTAACTTCCATTTTAAATTTGTATTGCAATAATGGTGAATTTTCTGTCTTCTATTTCTTGCAATCATTGTTTGCAGCAAACGATCCTAAATTCGCATAAATTATTCAATATACGATTCTATGCAATGTAGTCATAATTTCTATTGATCCGTGAGGTATATAGCAAACGATCCAAAATTCGCATAAATTATTCTATGCAATTTAGTAATGATCTCTAGTGATCAGCGAAGTATATTGGTACAGAATGATGAAACACCACTACTATTGGATGAAACGACAAATGCAATAAAGCAAATCGCTTCCACGTGGATCATCCATCAAAATCATGATGGCCAGAGAGTGTTCCATGTACTACGCCGTTCGTATCATGGCAATAATCACTCGATTATACCACCAACCTATAAAATAAAACAAAGGCTCCAGTACTCGACGTTAATTTATCCAATAATTAACGGGAAATGAAAGATTAAAAGACAAGTGTTGTATTCAAAATTTCTTTTATGTTAAACTTACACCAACCACACTATACAACGGATTGTATTCTTTATGGATTCGGGAAATCATCCGCACACTCGAGGTACCATTATGGTCGTAATTATACTAGCCTTTCTAGCGCTCTCTCTCTCTCTCTCTCTCTCTTACTATTTCTCTTTTTTATTACTATCTCTTTTACTTCCTTATTTCTTACTATCTTTCTTTATTTCGTTTTTCGCGTACAACTCGGTCGATGAAAATTCGTCGAAAAATGCAAGAAACGTCGAGCAAAGTTCCCCTCGATCAGTATAGCGGATGATTCAACGCCCAGGATCCGTAAGGTCGTGCTCAAAAATCACACTCCCCCTTTTTTTTTTACAGCCATCGATGTCGGTAAGTGTCAGTAAGTACAGATGATTTCGTCATCCTGCTAGCGTCCTCCGTTTTTCGTCCAATTAGCTATAATATGTGTTAATCGTCGGGTCGCTCTCCCATTCGTCCAAAGTGATCGCGTATTTACAAATCTCTATCGATCGTGGTAGGCCATATAATATTCACGTTGATGCTCTCTCTTTCTCTCCCTTTCTCTCTCGAGATTCTGCTCGCGGATCAACGCGACCAAATCGTAACTTTCATATGTGGCATATCGCGGACCTCTATGGGGTCCGACAGCCGTTCGTATTCTAGAAATTGACTCGGTTCTCGTCGATGTGTTTCACGGCTGTGTATACGGTAGATATAAGCGAAAATGCTACGTTAATTAACAGTCTCACAAATACGGTGGATTCGTCGCGCTAATCCGGGCATCAGAGAATCTTCAATAAAGACAATTAATTTAGACAATAGAGAATCAACCCTTCGCACTCGAATGGTGACTATGAGCCATAACGAAAATTGTTTTATCACGTTGCAAAATAATTTTTGTAATAATAAAGTTTAGATTTAAAATATTGTTTAGTAGCTTAAGAATTAATTTCGTACGAATAAAAGTGCACTTTATTAACCCTTTTAGTACCGACCAAAAGAGTCGCGCATGAACGAAATGTACAAAACTCGTTCGATTTAATTTGTTAAACTTACGAAAGGAAATTGCAAGAGTTCCGTAGAACCTGATAAATAATAAAAAGAAGAAAGGTGAATAGTGAATGAAATTGTTATTTAGTAGAAACATTGAGAAAACAATATTTTATCGAATATAGCCGACAACGATATATCGTTGTTGCTAAGAGGGTTAAATAAAATAGAAATAATGTGAGCAAGGATAATTGTTTCACGTTTAAAGATAAAATTATTTCGAGTGGAATGGGTTAACTGTCCATCATATAATTGTCCATCGTAGAATAGACAATCGGTGCTCGATCACGCCGATCGCTCTTCTATCAACATTTCTATCCTCTGAGACAATTACGAACACGAGAGCGAAATCGTCGCGCAACCCTTCCCTTCGTCGTCATCCGATAAAATCATCGCAATCATTCGTTCTCTCAGAACACGCGCGTTACCAATGTCACGGACGTAAATCGTGTGATCTGCTTAACTCTTTGAGGCACAGGATTTCAGAGAATAAATAAATGCGCAGAAATCTTCTCGCGTTTCAAATTAAACAGAATTGGTATGTTTCGATTAACAAAGGAATCGCATAACATAAAAGCAGAATTAAATAGAATATATAATTAAATAGTAATTCAATTGAATGTATTGTTATAGGATTGGACTATAGCATTTTGGTTTCATAAATTTAACACTATTGCAACATTACGAGTTGGGTCTAAAAATGTCCCACCATGCACCACCATGCATTAAAAAGGTATATTTAATCCCAGCGTGGCCCCAAAGAGTTAATATTGCCTTCCCCCCTTAACAGTGAACTTTAGTACCAAAATTTGGCAGTTTGAATAAACGTCCATGCGGACTCGGTTTCAATTAACGTCTCTAAGACGACATAGTATTATTCCCATGGTAAAAACAAGGTTCGAAAGAGTGAAATACCTTCGCTGTATTATATCGATCGTTTCTTACGGTTCGCTTAGGGTGTCCTGGCTAACGTCGCCACCTCGAATATCCCTTTTCCCATCATTTAGAACTTTCAATAAATTTTCATCTTCTAAGGCCATTGCAATGGTTTTTTTTATCCTTACGCGATTTAGTCCAACAAATATTACTACCGGTGTACATTTACAAAATGGTAGCGCACTTCGATGATCTTACAATGTCATAAGTCTATCGACGGCGAAAAAGATGCTAACGTTTCTTATGAACGAATAATTTAATTTTTAAGACGCAATTAGTTTCTCGAATCTAAGAAACGCTGAAATAACCTTTTGCTAATCGAGGCCGCTTAAAATATTAATATTGATTTTTACAATAACCAATTCGCTAAGTTTTTAATGAACAACGCCGAGTAAAGCATCCCCGATGTGCTCCTCCTTATCGAAGCGATGACCTGCCGACAATAGCGCGTGAAACAATTGCCGAGATCGGACAGTAAATAATTAATTGTCCATCTTCCAACTCGTCGACGCAATAACAATCATAACTCGTACGCGAGGCATTCATGCTATGAATAAATTTCGAAGATGACCTCATTTCTTAGCATTTCAGAACCAAACGTCGAATACATTTTTCCGATAAATGGGTTCTTAACCCGTTAGCTGCGCACGACGAGTATACACAAGGAAATAGCAAATTTATATCTTACAAGAAAAACTCATTGCGATCGATAAAATAACAAAATTTGTCTTCAGAATAAATTGACGCAGCTAAGTGGTTAATTAAAAAATTTTAAAAATCCTTGACAAAGATCGACCACCACGTGGTGTACATAGAATAAAACATTTGAAACTTAATTTGGCGCACTAAATAAAGCGCAGATTCTCCGCCGCTTGTTTTCCTGTTGGATAATAGAAAGAGAAGAGTTTAGCTAAGATCTCCTCGCAAGAGATGCCGGACCGCGATTCCTGTTCTAAATACAAGTTTGACGACGCGCCATTCCTGAGACTAGTAGGAACGGTGGTGTTACATTCGGCTCGCGCGACACAACGAAGCTTCAACGCGCGCGCACCACGAGTGTAAGATTACAATTGGAAAGGCACTTCGAACGAAAAGCATGGCGTCGTGCTACGGCGAGGCGTTCCGCGAGGCTCGCGAATCCTCGAATTGACGTTCATTCGCAATGTCGAAACCTCTTATTCATTGAACAGGGAAAAGAAGAGAACAAGTGGTGGAACGAATTGCGCCTTTGTGGCGGAACACGGAAAATTCCTTCCCGTCGACGTACAACCCCTTGCCGTATTTTAATGAGCCTAGTTCTTCATAGGGGTTTTTATTAATATTTTAGTAATTAACACGCTGAGTGCCACGACGATTTTTCAATATTTCTTATCGCAGTAGGATAGTTTACATTTAGAACATATCCTATAAGTATCCTATAAATCCCTATAGGCATTTATTCAACACGTTACGCGCCAAGTCTGTTTCGTTTTCTTTCCTTTTTAAATAAATTTTCTGTAATTCCACAAATAACCATTTCAATGTAGACAAAAGCAATATTCTTCCTTTTAAAAAATTATTACAGAAAAAGTGTTCATGCAGCTATGAAGAATATAGTACGGCAAAGGGGTTAATTAAATCGCTATGATCTAGGCGACGGTCTTTATGGCTACCAAGGAGATCGGTCTGCCTAGTCGATGCCTACTAGTGCCACCTAGACACGTTCTCGCCGAGTATAATTCATTTCCAACAGCTCGTCTCGCGATCATTCCGCTCGGCAACTCTGCTATTAACCCTTTGCACCATAATAACGAGTCAGACTCGTGATGAAGATTCCATACAAGCTCTATTAATACATTCAGCGCCGACAATCGACCACTAAAATCCCTACATAATTAAAGCAATTTATTTAATTAAAGCGAAACTAGAAAGTTAATATTTATAACAGGAAGTTGCATTAGAACTCTGTAACATTTGAAACATTCTAGTCAAATTCAATTTGTTCGAATATATTACAATAAAAATGTATTCTTGAGATTGGACAGAAATTAGTGTCACCCATATTTGGCTGACGCAGCGCTCAACGTGTTAAATATGAATATTATTAATTCCTTCCACGTCGAAGTGGAAATAAATTCTTCGATTATCGAAGTATAGCAACGAAGGAAAGTATAATAAATATAGATATAGAATAAATATAGGAGAAAACAATTATCTGATTCTATTAGGAAAATTATTAACTACGAATAAGGACTAATCGTCACAGTATGAAAGAAACTATAGTGCAAGGGGTTAACAACAACGCCCTGACTGAGTTAGAAGACTGAACAGTCATGAAGTATATGATCTGTTTTTTAAACTAGACGGCTAGATCTATTGAACTCTCGACCGCGTTACAAGAATTGTCGATGCTGCGGATACGGATGGCAGACGTCGCCGGCGGATCAAAGCGAGAAAGAGTTGAAGAAAGCGACGGCGTCGAGAAGCCACGTCGAAATGGAAGATGGTGTCGGTTAGAATCTTCTTTTTCTAGTTGATCTTGTTTATCTAGGTGATCTTATTTATCTTGTGGATCTTGTTTATCTTGAGGATCTTGCTTATCTTGAGGATCTTGCTTATCTTGTTAATCTTGTTATCTTGTGGATCTTATTTATCTAGTCGATCTTGTTTATCCTGCCAATCTTATTTATCTCGTCGATCATATCCGCAAGGAATCAAAGGACACCGTTGGCTCGGCGTAGGTTCGACGTAACGGCACTTTGCGACGAGGGTCATCAGCTTCGTAGAATCTTCATATGGTTCGACACCAGGATCTTGACAAGCCTCGATCTTCTCTTCGATAAAATGACGTTTGGCTCTCCAGGGCAACACCGTCGAAGCTCCCACACCTGACGGATCTCCTGTCCTCATAAAAGTCGACGGTAGCGGGTCGTAGCGAAGCAAAGCCGCGCCAGTATTTTTCAAGCAGAGCTGATGGTCACCGACGAATGGGGTTATCTTCGTGAAAGCTGCAATGACGAGTCTCCGCGCAAATTAATGGCGAATTTCGGCCATTGCCAGCATCGACTACACCGGGGAGATAATTATCATCGATCGGCGATGCTTTGTCCTAGCAGCATTAGAAAGCCTTTCCAGATTACGCTGCACCGTTTTCTCCATCATCCGTTCAATTGGATCTTCTCTATCATCCGTTGAATTGGATCTTCTCTGTCATCCGTTGAATTGGATCTTCTCCGCCGTCATTGTTCCAACGGCCAGGTGACACACTCCATGATTGATGCAATCTGTGACGAATACGACGACACGGTCCAGCATGTGAGGACATTATCTACAGTGCTGCGTGCCGCGGGCTCGACGCCCTCGACACGGCATAAACCCCTGAGAAAGGGGTGTTTTACGCGTACTGTTCGGTGCCCTGGGCTAACGCAGCCCCAGGGTAATCTCGCCGTAAAGCCGCCTCTCATTGGGCCTCGTAGCAGCCGCGCGTGCGGTACCAACTGAACTCGGTGATCAGATTCGGACTGACGAACGGTCAAAGACATTTCCCCGGGTTCTGCGAGCACCATTGCGGCCACATCGCCTCGGTTTTCAGCCCTCGGCTGGCGAGGAGCTCCACGTGGCTCGCCAGTCTCGTGTACACGCTCTCGTCCGTCGAGTAACCATTCGTCGGCAGATCGCTCCTGTGTAAGAAATAGTATCATGATTAGTCTTGTCCGAGGGAGTTCAAAGATTCAAAAATTCCAAAAACGTGGAATTTATAAAATTATTTCGAAAACCAGTTGCTTTTAGTGAAACGTTTTGTGCGAAGCTTCGAAATGAGATTGTACTGGGTGCTATTAATTTTGGGTATTCGTCACTTTCACTATCGCAGCGTTTCCACAACGTCTATCCTTATCATTGTTACATCTGTTCATATGAACAGTACAATCTCATTTCTTTCCCCGTGCCGCATTCCCTAACAGCACCGGTTCCGCGAGATACAAGAATAGCAATTTCTCGAGTTTTGATACTCACCATAAGCGTTCAGCGAGAGCCGAAGCCCTAGGCCATAGTCGAGGTCCTAAGGAAGCGTCGCCGGTCTGCTCGCTCCATATCGCCGCCTCGCCGCCGATAACTAGGTTCAGGTGCTGTTGAGGATAGTCCCTCCACGGACGATGATTGTAAACCGTCTGCCAGGTGCGATACTCTCCACAAGCCGCTTCACCAGTCTCTCTCCACCTGCCGAATCCGCAGTCCAGGTACCAAGCATCCACGTGCGAAACAATCACGCGAAAACCGTCCTCCAACAAATCCGGCGTTTCCGGCCAGTTACTGCCGCCCCATGACTGGATCACGTGGATCTTCGGGTCGAAGTACATGGTGATGTAAGGCCTCTTGGTCAGCGGCGAGCTCCACAGGATCACCGCTTTCGGCGTCTCGTCCCGGTTCGCTTTGACTAGCCTCTGCAACATCTTCGTCTCGAACTCCGCCCACATCGCGTGATGATCCGTCATGTTCTGCGCCTGCATCGCCGCCGTGATGTTGCCGTACTGCGCCCAACAGTCGAGGTTCACCTCGTCCCCACCCAGGTGCACGATGTCGCGGATCTCGGTTAGGTCGAGCAGTTCCCGGTACAGGCCCTCCAATATTCTGTAAGAGTGCTCGTTGATCGGGTTCAACTGGCCGCAATTCGGCTCGCCGCAGTACGACGACCACGGCTGCTGATCGACGCACAACGCCAGCTCGCCGTAGCCGTATTCCGTTCCTGGAGCCAAACGTGTTCTCGAGCTTAGTGTCTTGTTAGCCAAGGTTTTAGGGCGATGGTGTTAGGCGCGGTGTACGGATTGTGCTTGGCTGGAGAGAGAGTGTTTGTAGGGGCGAGGGAGAAGCTTGGTGGTTGATTAGTGTTAGATAACTGTATTGGAAAAGAATATGGTGATGGAAAGAGAAAGGTGGAAAGTCTGAAAGTATAATTGACGAGGCGAGAGTTATAATATTGTAACTTTTCGCGCTGGAAGCCATTTTAAGTCTGCAACTAAAATAGCTATTTTCATTTCATATGATTTAATACAGGTTACATATATGAATTCTTGTGAGAAGTAAAACTGTTACAGTTTTAACAGTTTTTTTTAAATAGCGAGGTTTGAATTATGTTAATATTATTTTGGAAATGATGTAAGAATTTTCGTTGGTGTTTTGGAGGCGTCACTAGAGTGCAAACGGTTGAGATATAAGCAGAGTAATAATAAAAATTTAAATTACTTCAAAAATCACTAGTAATTAATCACAAATCAGCAAAACTATTACAATCAAAAAATATATATAATATAATCGTTATAATAGTAAAGTTGATGGTACATCAAGAGCTTAATAAAGCTAAATGAAGTCTCAATGAACACCCTCGTTAAGGGGTAGCCGTAGCGTATAATACCAAACCATTCGCAAAGCGCCAAAACGTAATATCACCCTCGTAGAATAAAATGATCGCTATCATGAAGGCGGTCTTCGAATCGCTAAGTTATCAAAGGAAAACAGCCGACTCACCCCATTGCCATCCAGCGCCGGCGTGCGCGGGCGAATCGATCTCGACCAGCACCCGTACGCCGCGGATTCTCGCGTAATCCGCTAGATCTTTGACATCGTCGGGCGTGTAGATCTGATCGCCGCTGTAAGCGCCCCACCTGGCCATCTCCGGGAACTGGGCCGAGTCGAAGGGGAAGCTCTGCGAGTCGGTCAGGTGCCAGTGGAACGTGTTCAGCTTGGACGCGGCCATGCCGTCGATCACCCTCTTCAGCCTCTGGATAGGGAAGAACTGTCTTCCGGTGTCGACCAGCAATCCCCGATAAGGAAACGCCGGTTTGTCCTCCACGGACGCGCGCGATAACACTCGCAGACCGCCTTCCCTTCCGACGAGCTCGTCCCACCAGATCATTTGTCCGAGCGTCTCCAGGCCGTGTCTGACGCCGAAGTAACTGTTCCCGGTGATTCGAGCCTCGAGGACTTCTCCCTTGTGCACAATCTCCAGGGTGTAGGACTCGTCCGTGTCCAAACCCGGCCCGATCGCTCGACCGTTCCCCGCGCTCAGATAGATCGCGAACGTCTCCACGCCGGATCGACTCTTCGCGTTCGCCACCTTCATCAAGCTCCTCACGTTCCCTGAAGCAGATTCGTGGAACATGATAATCTACTGTCCCCGAGAATTTTGGAAAATCTCTGCCTTTCAACTATTCTCTATCGACGATGGCAGTCTTTGCACGATTTTTAATTTAGTTTTAATTTAATTAATTTTAATTCAGAGTCTTAAAAGACAGCGGTCTTGATAGCTTGCATAATATTTTTACACAGTCTCTAGGAAATTTTAAAAATCTTAAACAAATTTAGTACTTCTGCTCTAAGTGTTGAACAAATTTTAAGATCTTAAACAAACTTAGACCTATTGTCCTAAGTTCTGAAAAATTGTCTCCGCTTCTAGGGGTGTTCAAAAGCTTTTCTTTCTGATCTTACCGATGAAGACGTCCTTCGCGTGCTCGAGCAGGTTCTTCGTCTCCTGGTCGCTGGTGTTCACCGTGACGAACTCGATCTGCTGATAGTGTATGACCACGCTGTCCTCGCCGAGGATGATGTTCCCGGTCGGCCTGGGCCAAAGCAGCCGAGTGTTGCCGCCGCAAAGAGCGATACAGCTCGCCAGAGATGTTCGCGACGATCTGACCGCTCTTCTCTCGCATCGGCCGGCCACGCAGGCCCAAGACCACGGGCTCTGGAATGTCCTGTACTCGCAACCCCGGGCAAAACAGAAACTTCTTAAGATTGTCCGTAGACGAACCGTGACATGCTGTTAATCGTGTACGGATAAAGGTGGTGCACCCGGGGAAGTCGAAAGCTTTTTAGGCACCTGAAGACTCTGCGAGCGACGATTTCACCCCTTGCCAGCGACGATTAACCCTTTGCCGTACTTTGACGAGTCCGACTCGCCATTATATAATCAGTAATGATGGAGATTACTACTGATAAATTATTAAATATGGATCTTATTCTGTTATTTAAAATTAGGACGAAATTCTACATCCCTTGTTATTAATATTTAACCCTTTGCAGTCGGAGCCATTTTAACTGGAAATCCAAAATATTTCTTCAGACTTACCTGGAGTATTTTATGCATTATAAAATTGAATTTTATGACAAATAATAGCTCTTAACAATTTTTTAAATATTAGTAAATTCGATAAAGATTATTTTCAAACGTGGCACGATAATTTTTAGAGGCGCCTGCGAGTCGCTATTCGACCTTCAAAGGGTTAAGTATTCGTGTAAATTCAGGCACGGAATAAATGTTAATGTTCTGTCTCAACTGAAAAACAACTGAAAAATTCCTAATCGCGGTGATTGCGAAGAAAATGGTACGGCAAGGGGTTAATATGGTCGCGACATATATGGTACATATACATAATGCAGGTACGACTTGATTAGGGATGCAACGAATTGCTAGGAAGGTTTAGAAGGTTTAACGAAATGTTTAAAAACGCGGGAGGTTTATTTGTCATTTCGAATAATAGCAGAACTGTCAGAAATATTTTGGTATTATTGTATCATTTAAAGAAAATTCAAGTCATTCTATTCAGTTTTAAAAAAAGTCATATCATTTTAAGAGATTCAAGTCGTATTTCATTTCAGTCACGTATATTTTTAATAAAAAGATGTATGCTATCATACGTGTTTCATAATAATTCTAATAGTAATCCTTTAATTTGCTCAATTGATTGCTTATTCTTTGAGACGCGCACAGAAGCAGCACATTTAAAAAGAAAGCACAATATTCGCATAACGCGAGGACGTTCAAGTGCCTAACAACCTTTCCCAAGTGACAATTTCTCTAAAGTAATATACAGAGTAGCTTACACGCTAAGGATTAGTAGGAGATATACCAAGAGAGCATACGCAAGCTGCATTTGTGAACAAAGTATCGGGTTGGCAATTAAGTGATTGCGGATTTCGTTAATAGACGGTCTTAGCACCATCTTCTATTTCATCAACGTGTTCAAAGTAATTAAGTTATATCGTTTTCTTGCTGTCTGGACTTTCATCTTGAATTTAGTAAGAAAATTGTGCCGATTAGTTATTTAGTTTCGTTTTTATCACTGTTCGAAGCTGGAAGAACAAGAAACACATTTTAGACATATTTTATTGTATTATTTCCAAAAAGGCAGGATTAAAAAGCACCCGATCTATATTGTTTTCTTGCTGTTTGGACTTCCACCTTTAATTTAGTAAGAAAATTGCGCCGATTATTTAGTTTCGTTTTTATTACAATTTTCAAGATTTTATTACAAGTTTCAGATATATTTTATTACGATATTTCCAAAAAAGCAAGCGTCGCGAGCACGATTTTTATGTTATATACAGTATATTAAAACGAAGCTTTGAAAGAAAGGCAGTGGCAAAATTGATTCGTCTGATTGAATAAACTTATATTTTTCAGCGAAAGAATTGAATTTTCCTTTTTATTTCAAATCCGCGATTACTTAGTTGCCAACCCAATACATATACAGGGTGAGCTCGCTAACGAACAACTGGAAAATTGTCCACTGGATTCGGGAAACCTCAATGTTTAAATAATTCACATCCTCGACCGAAAACTCGAGCTTCGTCATTAATATATAAATCTTGCAAGTCTCTCAAGCTGTCACTGCATTAAAGCAGCGACTATTTCAACCAGAATCGAAAATCGATGATCGACGAAGTTCTTCGATAAAAAAAACATTAAATAAAAATCGGAGACAGAGTGGGGGAAGCCTTAGATGCATAAATTAGTTACACCATGCAAACACTAGGTGTGACTATCAACGCGGTTCACGCAAGACAGGAAATAGAACTCGCCAAGTGAAAATAGAGGAGAGCGGACCGGCTAACCAGTTGTTGCTCCGCGAGAAATAGTCGGCGGTTGTTTTATACGTAAACATATTGTACGTGCCGCGTCTATGTATATATAATATGCCGCAGTCGCTAGATTGAATTACAGTGATAAATATTCATGAGGCTGCTATCCACGGGCTGACGTTTAATTTACGAGTATTAATTTTTCTTCGAGGATGTTCCAGATAACGAGATCCAGCCGCGGAGGATCCAAGCTGTAACCGTTCGAAAGGCTTTAGCATACTTCGTTTACGATAAGAAATGTACCTTGCTTTTACTATTAATCGAACGTCGAGAAACGGATATGTAATCGTCTTTTTATCAAGCGAAGATGGAGTAAATTATATTCGAAAAGATTTCTTTAGCGTCGCGTTGATTTTATTGGCATTTGTAATTTGCAATTGCAGCTTTATTTATTCAGTTCTGGGATATGGTTAAATAATTCGATAAATTTCCAGAGTTGACTGTCAAAGTTATGCTATTGGCTGTGAAAGTTGTGTTATTGGTTGTCAACTATTTTTCCTTGATGATAATAAAATATAATAACTGGATTGCGAATTTTATGCTTTAATGAGAAAAATCAGTAAATTGCGATACCCTTTGCGAATAATTTTAATAAATTATATAAATCAGCGCCAGCGCCTTTTGAAACAGTGCTGTATGCACTGAGATATCCAATACTGTGAATATTAAAGCAAAATTATTATTTTTAAGTGATCGTAACAATTAACAATTGATACTTATTTTAGACGCCCTTTTCTCTCTATTTAACCCTTTGCACTCCAGTGGCGCCACTAAAAATTGTTATTCCATTTCTCAAAACAATTATAATAGTATCAGACTCGTTTATACTTAGAGATTGTTAAAATACCAAATATCGCGCTAACAAGCACAATTTCGAATGCATAAATCGCAATAAATCCTATAAAATAGAAATACTGTCCATCGAAAAATGGCTTCAAGTGCAAAGGGTTAACTCGCGTTAAATTTAAATTAGCCTTTTAAATTAGCCTTCGAGCTATAAAAAATACTATTCAATTTATTAAATTAATTATTATAGCTCTGGCCTGATAACAATTGCCAAGGGTAGTATTTTATTCCCAATCACGTACGAAAGCCTGAACATCGGAACGAAGGAAGCCACCACAGGATGTTCGACAAAGTTCACAGAGCCGACAAAAGTTGTACAGACAGAGAGAAGGAGAGAGACAGATACGTCGAGAAAGGCGTAGGAGGTTTCTACGGTCAGCTTTGTACATATACATGCAGGGTAACGAACGGCCCGAAAATCTCTTTTCGCGAGAGGGGAGGCAGGTTGGTCGAACACGGGGGACTCCTTTATCTTTTTTTTTTTTCGCCTCGAAGGAACAAAGGAAGCTTTAGCAAGTGTACTGTGGTTCACCCCTTTGGTATAGGGGAATGTTACCTAGGCTCTTCCAGATATTCGTAGAGCCGTTCCTCCGGTCTCTTGGTGCTTTCATTACCGACCAGGAACGTAACCAAGCCTCGTTGCAACTCCTTCAGTCTTTGATGCGCGCCGAAGTCGCCGGGAATGCAAGGTAATTAACGAAAAAATAAAAAAAAGAAACACACAGAGAGTTGCGGTAACCAAAGTTAACGTGGTTGGGGAGTGTGTGTGTGCGTGACGGTGTGATCGTTCGGTATGAAAAAGGAGACGCCGATAAGGGGAGGGGAAAGAGAGATATATAGGTGAGATGACTCCAAAGGGATTTGCTCTGCCGGGGTTCTTTGACCGATCGAGTGGGACTCTCTCGTGTTGTTCTCTCTTTTTTCTTCCGGTTCTCGTTTTCGTTGCCTTTTTTTTCTGTTTAATCGGAACGATCGGACTGTGGCCGATATGATGGGGGAGGAGGTTGACGAACGATCGCTGGATCGAGGTAAAGGGGTGACGGGAGAATAGTCGGCGGAACACTTACCGGCGAGACGAGAACGGCTGCAGGGAGACGAGGGGCGGCGCGTGTGCGTACATCGCTATGAGCAGCACCCCGGTCATCAGGACCAGAAAGAGGAGAATCTTCCTCATCCATCCGCTCGGCACGCTACCCAACATCCTGGCGAATCTGCAACAAAAAGATATAATTAGAATCGCGAGTCACAGTGCTATAATCGCGACACACAGTGACTAGAATTTCGATACACAGTGGCTATAATCGCGACACACAGTGACTAGAATCGCGACACACAGTGGCTAGAATCGCGACACACAGTGTCCTTCCAATCCTCAAATTAAAGGATCTTTCTAATCGACGATTAGATTAGGGTTAAACATCTGGATAAGACAACCCTTAATTGCTACATTAGGCTTACCAACGTGATTTTATTATCACTAGCTTAGAATGAAATATTAACAAATCAGTTATAAAGAATCAATAACTAATCTCTGGATAAATATTTATCCGAAATAATTATTCAAATTTAGTCGCATATTTTAATCGAATATTTTAGTCGGCTATTTTAATCGAATATTTTAAATGCATATTTTAATCGAATTTTATTCACTGTTCGCCGTAAATTATTCTATAAATTTATTCGAACAATTCTTGATTTAAATAAAGGTTGTAAAGTTACAAGAATAATGATGTGAACGATCGATAGTCTCTAGTATTATTTAGATTATTATTCAACGCAAAAGCAGCAGTTAATATCCGAAATTCGTGAGGCTTATCGGAAGAAATATTTTTACACACGGTATTATACATATATCGTGTCGTTTCTTACCGGCTGCGCTCGCTTTACTGTATGTGCCAAGCACAGTTTTAACGACTGCGATTTATTTAGCGATAACTTGTTATCTATACAATCGTAAAACTGTATTCTAAAAGTGGTATTTTTGAAGTTGGAGTTGTTGACTGTGATACAACGTATCGAAATAAAAAAGACGGAAGAAGATATTGAAAAGAGAAATTGATACGAGGGTCTCAATTGTGGAAATACCAAACATTATATATTTAATATAATTTTAGTTAATGTAATTCTACTTAATATAATTTTATTTAATATAATTTTAGGTAATTCAATTTAATATAGTTCTATTCAAAATAATTCCATTTAATATAATTACACTTAATGTAATTCCATTTAATATAATTCCATTTAAAATAATTTCATTTAATATAATTCCATTTAATACAACTCCATTTAATACAACTCCATTTAATATAATTCCATTTAATATAACTCAGAAGAGATATCTAAAAATAAGATTAACATTTTTGCTATATTATGCTTCGCCAAAACACCTAAATGATGCGAAAATGCACCCTGCGAACTTTCAACTTCTACCCCACGCGATCATTAACCTGTCAACCAGGTATGACGAAATTTTTCGTCATGCTAATAGTTCATCATGCGAAAAGGTGTTCGATTTACGAAGCAGCAGGCAGTATATTACCTGGAACGAAGCCATAGAAAGAAGCTAAATCTGTTTACTTCGTAAAACTGTCTGAACTCAGCCCTGAATCGAACTTGATCAAACAGAATTAACGTCCACGCCCGACCACAAATGCGACAGGCTAAACTATAATGCTCAGTGTTTGAGTAAAACAGTATTGGAAAAGTAGCTCTCGCTGATGACTACGCGCGGATTAGGTGCATTGATAGCGCTTACACGCTCGCGCCAGATATCATCGAATGTTTTAGGTTTCGTAACGTTGCACAGTGATCCTAGGAACTGAGGAATCAAAGCTTTTAAAATGAAATTAGCCTGCTGTTCGGAGACATTTGAAAACCTCTGTTTAAATAGGGGAGACTTTACTCTCCTTGATAATTATTGAACATGAACGATGATTAATAGAAAATCATTTGGACGAAATAAAAGTTTTCTGCTTCCTTGAACATTTGCTTTCAATCTTTCGTTTTTAATTCCTGTATTGAGTTTGTAAGAACTGGACAAAGAAGATATAAATAAAAAAACAAAAAGAGTAATAATAATAGTAATAATAATAATAATAATAATAACAACAATAATAATAATTTTTTTAATATCAGAAGCAAAGCAAATTTCGGTTAACGCTCTAGATAAGAGTTCTCTACGTGAAAAATTTATCAATGCGAAATCTGTACAAAAACCGATTTCGTTATCTCGAATGTTTGTCGTAACAGTGGAACCGTGACAAGATAAGTACACGATTAAGCACGTTATCTAATTGCTATTAAATAACACACGTCTCTGACATATTTTCGAATTGCAACGCGGAAGAAAGAACACCCTCTTCTTATTTATTTATTAACCGTAATAAAATTGTTAAGTCCATTAAAATAGAGCAGCAAGAAGACTCTTAATAATATACAATTAACGTTTGTTGATATATTAACTGGAAAATATCTGTTACCTTGAACGAAAGACACGTGGACGTAGTCTAGAACCAAAGCTGTTCTTGAATCGATACGAACGGCCCAACTGGCAATTCTATTATCAGTCGCAAAATGTATTGCTTTTTATCAAAACAATATCCTATGCTGTCGTCGCCGAAATTTAATCGCGATTGCGAGGTCCCGATGTCAGAAGCGACCGAGTAAACTGAATATGTTGCTTCCTCGTCGCTGTCACTCGTCGAATGTTTAATGCAATAACGGTAATGCGATTAAATTATTAACCCTTTGCACTCGAAGACACGGAGACATCGCTAAAAATTGCATCACTTTTTGCACAGATTTTTATTAAAGTTATTAAAGTGGTTTATATTTAAAGCTTGATTCATCGATTTTAAGCTTAATTTGATATTAAAAATAATGCGAAATTGAAAAATAATAGGAAATTGAGATACTATGTTTAGGAGAAGATAGTTTGGTATTGAAGTTAAGTAGACTCGGGTGCAAAGGGTTAAGATGTTGAAGGGTTTAGCGAGTAATGTATATTATAGGTCAATCGGTAATGAGATGCAAAATTCGCGGGGTTGAATCGAATACTGCAACGCAACGACGAACCAGAGCAAAACTATAATAAAATTAACGTATAGATAATAATTTATAAACTAAGATATGCTACTTGTGCTGCGAATTTCTTAAAACAGTTAAAAAGCTTTCGCAAAAATAATTTCTCCGTTTCCAGTTCCGAAAAATGAAAAACCCTTGATTTATTCCTATCCTAGATCGAAGGATCAAAGACGCCGATTTATTGCTTCAATAATTATTTAAAAAACAATATACCTAGAAATGTCAAAAAATACCTACAGAAAGTTACGAGAAAATTAATCAATCTTTCACGTTCTAAAAAAAATTGCAAATGTAATATTTAATTCTCACAGAAGCAACGAACAATCGAGCGAAACTTTCGGAGAAAATTATGAATTACTATCGCGAACTAATCGGAGTTTAGGGGTGCATATAAGGGGTTGAAGCTCGAAGATCGTGTTATAGATACCTTTTGGCGAAATTCGCGAGGAAGACATCGAATTCGACGGGGTTCCCCGGCCGCAGGTTAAACGGGTCGCCATGCCTCGGTAGCGCGCACATCGGCTAAAGGGGAGCGCGCGCGCTAAGGGACAAGTTGTTCCGCAGTTTGGCTCAAACAGACCGAGACTAACTCGCCGCCGGCGGCGAGGTATATTGCGTATCGAAAGACTAAAGTTTTCGTGTTAACGAACAACTGCCGGCCGCCGCGAATCGATTCAGACAAGCTGGCACGATAAATTGACTCCGAAGGACAAGCGGAAGTTACGCGCGGTAATTTTATGCAGACGCGGGGCCCGTCGCCGACGCGTGCACCGCGCCGTCACGAGGGGTGGAAAACCAAACCGTGCGTTTAACAGCCTTAAATACCTGCCGACTGACTAATTAACAACGCCTGTCGGCTTGGAAGCCAACCGGGGCGAGTTCGATTCTTTTTCGAAATTGTTTACGCGCGTCTTTATCGCAGTCGATAAATCAATATAGTTTTAGGCCGTTTTCGTAAATAAACTATAGATAGCAGCACCTATATTGTCCACGGAACAACTCCGCAGAATTGTTTATTTTTTAGTAAAGAATCATCGACGGTTTTCTATTTTGATTAAGCTTGCATTTTTAACCCTTTGCACTCGAAGCCAGTTCAAGCTTTAAAATAATTTTATGTAATATTTATTTTATGAAACCGAATCTCGTCACTCATATAATAGTTACACTTTTAACAATTTTTAAGCTTTGGCGATTAAAAATAATTTTCGAATGTGTTACAGTAATTTCAATGGCGCCGCAGAGTCGCCACTCGAGTTCTAAGGGTTAACAGCGCTGTTATTTCTATTGGTTTTAATTTTTACGGTATCTTTTAACTTTTCTTTTAATTTTTACATCTCGAAAAGAAATTTGAATATTTTACCATTTGTTCCGTGTCAAGTCGCCGAATATTATCGTGATCCGTTGCACTTAACGTGTGAGTGAGATGCATTGCGTGCGATACGCGGCGCTAGAAGATCGACATTGATTGCGATTTATACAGTTTTGTTTCGTCGGGAACATTAGATTAACCTGCGCGAAAGTCTGTACGATTAATGGAGCAATATATATATATATATTTTATTTTATTTTCAGCAAGGAATAGTTATAGCCAAGGGTCTCTAACGTCAAGCATCGATCTGACGATTAACAAGACATACGGTTGTATAACTTACGGTCGTAAAGCATAGTATATGAAAAATTCAGCCGCTTATCGATCATTTCGACGTTCGCGGTCAATGCAATCTGGTATTATCTTTCGACGATCTGTTCCGAGTGCATACGGTGCATCTGATATCACTGCGAACACGTGGAGGGATATGTTGGTAAGTATTTAAAATATTAAGAAGATGCAGAGAACTTTTTATTTGACAATTTGCAAAGCGGTCATTCGGTTGGAAATATTTTTATATTTTTCTAGCATTGGCGTTAAGCAATATTTATTCTATTCGTCGCGAAGTGAATCTAATATTTAAGAAATTATATAACTATAATTATTAGTATTTTATTATTATGTAATAATAGCTTAATAATAGATAGCAAATCATTGGTTGCCGTGAGCTGTTTTTTAAAAAGCTGTTTTTTAGTTAATAAAACGATTATAATTATCTAAACTACCTAAAGAAAAATTGTAGAAGAAAATTGCATGCATTGCTTCGTCTAGTATTACAATTGCATTATTTCATGACAATTTTAATTAATATTTTCGTTACATAGAAATTCTAGTAAGTAAAACTGACTTTAATCCAAAGCTAATCCAAAAGATATACAAGTATAGTTTGTACCCAGAAGGTGTATAAATAATCAAGAAGACACTGTATATATATTTTTGGCTTACTTTTGGCTTCTGTCGTTTTGATTGAACGCTGCGCGTCTTCTCGTCACAGAGTTTTCCTCGAAACGCGTCTGCGCTTAAATTTATAAGTAAAAACGACTTATAGAAACTCGGGTATATAAACAGGGTTTAGTTTTCTCCACGGTCGATCGAGGAACACGAATTATTTTCACCGGCACACGACATTATACGGCGCGCCTTGAAGGGTCGCGATACCTAATTGGACGAAAACGTCGCGGCCGCACGTGAGTCATGTAAGGTGTGTCTAGTGAGCACGTGTGTGCCGTGATAACTGATAACAGTCTCTCCTGTACATACCGGATAAACTTTCTGTGTGGAGACAAGGCTATTATCTCTACACTTTCTAATGTTGTGAAAGAATTCTGAGCGAGCTTCTTCCGCACCGACTTATCTCTACGCTGTAGGAGAGTATGGCTAGTGTATGATTATTAGAATTGTTTGGAATAAATAGTTATTTCGGCTAGGTATTCGAATAAATATTTAAATTAGCTAGGTATTCGAAGAAATATTTAATTCAGCTATTTATTCGAATAAATTCTCTCTAGATGAAAATTCCATTGGAATAATCGTCATAAAATATTCAACATAGGTAATTCGTTTTAGTAGTAAGTTTAATAGTTATAATTAATATATTTAGTAATTTATAAGTTCCATTTAGTAATACTATTTATTAATTGATTATCGATAAGTTAAGCGGCAAGGATAATGCTAAAATTAAGAATCCCAGGTGACTTTTGCGAAACTTTGCACAAGATTTAAATAAAATATATATCGTATTTTCTGAGATATTTAAGGCTTTAAAAAATTGCCTTGCTAGGTTTGTTATAAATTATTTTCCTTTTCTGTATGGCTAGTCATATTGTTCAACTCAATATATAGCGAGCAAAATTTATGTTATCACTAATTGTAGCAGTCAGTCGCTACTTCGAGGTCTTCGGCGAAGCTATTTTCGTAGAAACAATGGAACATCTTTATTACACATAAAGTATCCGCTGTCCGATGATAACAGTCACTCGACATTGTCAACATATAATCTACTTACTCTTTCTGCTTAAATACATAGAATGCTTACTGTGTTGATAAGTATAGAGGATGCCTCATGTATTGTTAAATATACAGGATGCCTCAACTAAGAGGGATCAGTTATTTTATATTATTTTCTATTGATAAAATAAATTAGTAAAAATGTCCACGATAATCTAATCCTTTTACTAAAGAAAAAGAACGAAACAAAAATAAAAGCCAATATTCCAATTATCCCCGATTAAAAAATCGTATTTCACCCCCCGAATACAGGTGCAACGATATAATATATACAGGATGTTTCAACTGCAAGAAATCAATTATTTTATATTACTTTCCGATGATAAAATAAATTAGTAAAAATATCCAGAAAAATAACAAACGCCGCTAAGACAAATCGCTAACCCTCCTACCGAAGAAAAAGAACGAAATGAAAATCAAATCCAATATTTCTGATTAAAAAATCGTATTTCACCCCCGAAATACAAGTGCAACGATATAATATATATACAGGATGTTTCAACTACAAGAAATCAATTATTTTATATTACTTTCCGATGATAAAATAAATTAGTAAAAATGTCCATAAAAATAACAAACGCCGCTAAGACAAATCGCTAACCCTTCTACCAAAGAAAAAGAACGAAATGAAAATCAAATCCAATATTTTTGATTAAAAAATCGTATTTCACCCCCCGAATACAGGTGCAACGACACCCCGATACCATCCCCCAATCATCGATCGCCGCGTAGGCGGCTGAAGACGACCGAACATCGCGAAGATACGGTCGTCCTAGATTGATACCGTCCTGAAAGGATTAAATCGGCCGCGGTAGGGAAGAGATATCGAATGCCTCTATATAATCTACGGTGGCCGGCGCTGGGCTCCCGTCGTGCACACCTTGGCCCTGTTCCTTTCCCGCGGTCGTCCTAGTTCCACGTCAGTGGTCGGCTATCCCGCTTCGTCCTGGCTTCGTGCAAAGCGTCGCGACGCCTCGCGCGCGCGGCGTGCGCCGAGCCGGGCGGCAACGACGTCGCGACGGCCGGAATCGCGTGCGGCGTAGCCAGGCAACGCGCATAATATGACCAGCGGTAATAGTGCGAAGCGATACGGTTGTCGGGACGGATCGGCCGAATGATTTTTCGACTGTTGAAAGTCGAATATCTCCTGTCGCGTGTCGGTGCCGATTTTTGTGACGTAGAACGCGGGAGTCCGGCGAGCAGAAGCGCGCCCGAAAGTCGTCGGAAAATCGTGGAAACGCGTCGTCCGCGACGAGTTCGATGACTGTGGCGAAATGAATGAGCCGGAAAGTGGTTCTCCGGCTTTCCGCGCTTTCCACGCGGATCGTTCTCGTTGCGCAGTGCTCGGTAGATCGAGGAAGGTCTCCTCTTCGGTGTAGCAGCTCGAAATTGATCCCTAAGATAACATCGATGCAACAACGAGCCCCGAAAGTGATCCGTCGAAAACGAATGCATTCGCTCCGGAAGCGAATGAAACGATCTATGAATACAGTGATCGAGTATTGCGTGCTTTTGGTAAGCTGATTTCGACAGCTATAGTCTAACCCTTGACTGGTGGCCTTGTTAAATCTTACGTAACCATTGTTTCGGCCTAGTGAGAATCTCGTTATTTTCACACCCCTTTGAAGGATATTTGGAAATATTTGGAACATCCCTTAAGCAAAGCTAGGCTACTCTATACGGAATTATCGATTTCCACATGGGTTACACAGGAGAATATTCTCTATATTTCATAGAATTCTAGATGTAATTTTATTTATTTCCTTTCTCTTTATTAGAAATTATTTTAGCAATTCAAAGCTCAATTGAAATTTCTCAAATTCAAAGCTACATTTTCTAGATATTAAAATATTATATATCTACGATATTCAAATCAAAATGAAGATTAATTGTTCCCACTTGGCGCATTAATAACAGATGCGACAGTTTGTTAGAATAGAAGTTGGAGATATTTTTTATAATTTTAAATTGCGATTGCCGTGATATATAAATAATTAAGAGCGGTCTCCTGGTGACAGTAGCCAAGGGTTAATTACCGAAAAACCACTGTGCTCTGCACGAACTATGCGCATACCGGTGGTTATAATAATCCAACGAACGTCGCATCGGAAGTATGCACAGGGTACCAAGGGCGCGAGGAACACTGTAGAGAAGCATAAATAGTTTAGGGTTGGCAGCTCAAATAACTTGATCGTTCGATAAAACGCACGCGCTGCTCACGAAAAACTTGCTACCACGAACGCGTTGAATTTTCATCCTTCGATCATATAACTTTGAATTCTAACCCTTCGATCGCGGAAAATTAACAATGATTAAAGACTATTCAGATCAGTAGATTATCGCAGAATTGATTATTATAGAATATTTTTACGTCACGAATTTGTCCGACCATTTCCGCCGGACTAAAGGTTGTTTCGTCGCACGAGTAGAGGTTTCTCGTTTCGTGGCTCGCTGGAAATCGATGGTATGCCCGCGAAGGCCGAAACGAATGCCTCGAGAACTGTAAAATACCCCTTTTCCTTCGAATATCCAGCTATCGGTGTATAGAGGGAACGGGTTTCGTCGTTTACCGATCGATGATTTCTGAACACGAACACCCTGTCGATCACCGATCACGGTTGCAAAATATATTCGCTGCTATTTCAGGGTAAAGTCGGGGAACACGTAAGATCGCTACATCGAATGCCACGCGGTATTGATCGCAATTAAACTTGCGGATTTTATGCATTCGTACAGCGGCGTTCAAAAGGTTCGAAGCAATATTTGCAGCAGGAATTTCTTTCGTCCTTCGAAGCGAGAACATAGTGAAAAATATTCCATTTCAAGATATAAATTCTTTCTACGATTATGTGAGCCGGTATAAAGAGGAAATTTTTGAATAGAAAATAAAATTAATTATTTTTATTATTCCCTATGGAATTTCAAATGCAAAGAGTGCGATTTTGATACGTGTGAACATAAGAGTTGTTTACCTCGTGAAGCTGTTCATTTTTAAAAAAATCCTACGCATAATCGATTAAAATTGGTAGACGCCACATTATTGTTCACGTAAATCTGTCCTGAACATAAAATGCATTTATTAACCCTTTGCACTCTAGCTATGACTCCAAGGAACCACTAAAATTCTTCTGCCACGTTTCAAAATAATTACCATACTAACACAATTAATATTTGAGAAATTTTCAAAAGCAAAACCTTTGGTACACAAGAAATAATTTTATATGACTCTTTGTCATATAAAATGCCCCTTGTCATATAAAATGTACCTTGTTGCATAAAATGCACTTTGTAGCATAAAATACACTCCGTCGCATGAAATGGTACACTGTAAGCCAGGAAAATGATTTCATCTTCGCAGTGAAAACAGCTTCGAGTACAAAGGGTAGCACGTAAGAATTATTCGACATGAAAGAACATTTAATTATTCGGCACGACTAAACAAAAGCAGCGCGCTACAAAGCGGCTTACAACAAAGCAACCTGCAACAAAGCAGCAAAGCGACGTGTGTACCATTGTACGCCTCATAATGGCGGATACGGTGGAAGACAAATCGCAAAACTGCTTCGAAACTTTCGAACCCTGTGCTGCAATTTCCATCGATTCAATGGAATCCTTTTGCGGGAACAATTGCCGGTTCGTTCTCCGTTTCGAACGGAATTAAATATAATTAAGACGACGGCGCGAAATCTTGATGGAACGCGCCGTTGCTGCTATTTTAATACCACGTCGAGGTATTAATTATGCATGCTACTATCCGGGATATCGTTCCTCATTGAAGACATGCGAAGTGAAACTAGGCCAGCGTGTTTTAATATCCATCGAATTCGTTGCATTCAGATTTCCATTCACTGATAGCCGTATTATGGTTTGCGTGAGCCGCATTACGCAAATATATACAGCCAGTCCCATAAGTATTCGTACGCTCATTGCTTGTAAGAGAAATCTGTTGAAATCAAGGGAAGCATGTAAAAATTAATAAAGCTATAGATATATGTAAATATCTATAGTTAGACAGGGCTTTAACTTCGTCATTTTACCAATCGGTTATTAGGCGGTAAAATAAAGCTATAAATATATATGTAAATAAGTGTATAAATATATAGTTAGACAAGGCTTTATTCGTCATTTTACCGATTTATTAGGCGTTTTATCAAACGGCAGCGTTTGTAAGAGAAATGTGAATGCGCAGGCAGAGGGATGCGAAAGAGACGAGCGTTTCGGCCGAGGGTACCCAGGAGGATTGAATGTCGAATAGTTCGATGCAAATTCGCCGGGGATGCGTCGTCCTTAGTATCCCTATAAGAACACGATGTCACGCTTCATGCAACCTTTGGAAATGTCCCCGGACGGGAATCCACGGACAAAAAGGTAAGGGGTGGCTCATCGTGCTAGTTTTAGGGGCAACTTTCGTCCAAGGTGAAGTGGAAGGTGAGTGGGACAGGTTCCCTTACACTTTTCACAGTCCCTAATTACCCTTTGAATTTCCTAATTATCATCGCACACTGTATCATCACAGCATACTGTTGTTTAAATTAATTTGACAGTACCCTGCTATTTAAATTATTATCACAGTGCTCTGCTGTTTGAATTATTTTCACAGTGCTCTGCTGTTTAAATTATTTTCACAGCACTCTGCTATTTAAATTAATTTCGCAACACCCTTATCAACTCATGCCAACTTTGATCAACATAAAAATTCGCTTACACAATACTAGTCGCCATTAAAATGGAATAATTATCCCGGAACTAACGCTAGGAAGTCGACGCTTTGAAATCGTAACCCTTTGCGATCCAAGGCGCCTCTCCTAATTTTATCTATTTCAATTGGAGCTAATTTCACTCAACGATCCGCAAGGGTTGTTTTCCAAGCTTTCTCAATCGCCGTGAAAAATCGTTGAAAGATCGGGAAACGGGGAACGAACGTTTCAGGATGATGACCTACGGGAGACACATGACGGTGTTGACGGCGACGGAGCTCGGTATGCGCAAACGGAACGGGACAGGTGCCAACGAGGAAGTGGTCATCTTGCCGGGATACAACGTCACGACGTCGTCGACCGGCACGGCAAGCAAGACCAGCCATTTCGAGACAGATCTACATGGAAATGTCAACGTTCTTCTGGGCGGGTGAGTGGACATCTAACCCATTCGCGGCATATGTCGGTATTCATCGACCGCGCGATGTCCCCGGCGCGCATTAGTGGTAGTTAGAGACTCTGAACTCATCGGGAACCGGTTTCTTTTTCCGTCCCAATCGCTGCCCGTGGAATTTCTGCGGCGACCTTTCCTGCTAAGCTGAAGAAAGAGCTGATAAGGTAGAGCCTGATACCCCCCCATATCCTCCTCTTTTATCGCGAGCGTGTTTGCTCGGCAAACGCAATGTTTGAGGGAAGTTGATAAATCTAAGAGCAAGGGTTGGAACTGTCCCGGTCAAATATCTTCGAAATTGACGATGATAAAAAATGTTCTTAGACAGATATTAAAAAGATAAAAATGTTCTCTAAAATGGTCTTAGGCACTAGGACTATCCTAGCCACCAGGTCTTAGAGAGGCACGTGAGCTGTGATATTAATAGCATTTTCCTAGGCGGACGAGTTGAGGATAATTATCTTTTATTATAGTAGTCGAATCAGCTCGTTATTTCCTTCGTAAAAATGCTGTAAAAATGCTGTAAAAATGCTCCGTGTAAATGGAAGGCATTTATTGCGAAGAATCATTTGCTTAGATGATATGAATTATTTTTCTATTTTAACTCTTACATTTTCACTTGTCATTTTGTATTCGATTGATAAAAATTGTGGAACCTTTATTTCTTAACATATGTCATAGAGCAAGATATAAAAGGTCATACTATATTTCAATCAAATATTGAATCCTGAATCCAATATTCAATGCTGATTAATCTAACAGGAATTGCGTAAAACAGTTTTAACAACTCTGCAGGTTTAAAAAGTTTTGCATAGACGTTCATTGAGTCCGGAAAAATGATAGAGATTTGCGGTAACAATCGCGGAGTTCTGCGGTTGTTTGTTCGTCGAAGAGCAAAATGGCGGACCGAGTAATTACGCGCGGGGCCCTCGAAATCACTGGTATAACGCTACGCTAGCGGCGTTCCTCCGCGAAGGAACAATCGAGTTACGGTAAACGTAATTTGTTAATACGCGCGGGATCGTAAATAACGGGTATACAAATCACTAGTTCGCCCGGCTCTTCTCTAGGCTAATTTAGAAGCGCAAACATTACCTGGGCAAACCGAAGATCCGTGTGCAGGTTCTCTGGTTCCTGTGCAGCATATTCTCGGTGCCAGGCGATTTTCGTACGGTCTAGTCGAAAAGGTAAAAGGCTGTAGCTTCTTCTCGTGTCTGTACCGTATTGAAAACTATTTTAGGGATAAGGGATCAAGTTTCGAATGGCAATAATATTCAAATTTCGTAGCATCGCTTTATCTTTGATAGATATTCGTTTTAGGGGTCGGTGCAAAAATGATTGCGTTTATGGTTTATCTGAATGCACTTATGGTTATTGATAGAAGTTAAAGGATTTTATGTATCGTTAATGTTTCGGTGAAATTTTATAAATGTTCCTTTGGAAGAAAATATAACGATCAGGTTGTTTGTTAACTTGATTTGCAAGTGAACGATTCTCTAGGAATTTTTTAATTATTTTAGTATATGCATGTTCGATGGACGATTTTCTCTTGTATATTTTATACGAGATCTTTCTGTAACTTTTGCATAGCTTGAATGAAATTTTCAGTAATTTTTAATAATAAACAGGCGTTGTCGAATCGAAGATATATTTCTATTTGTTCAATGTAATATTTCTACTTATTAAATATCAAATAATGGCAATTTAGTATAACAAAATTGAAAAATAATTTGATCGTTCTTTACGTCGACATTGTTGAATGAAAATCTCGAAACAATAAAAGACGCCATTCGCATAAATCAATAGAGTGAACGGTTCTTTTCACTATGGCAAAGCACACTGGTGTATCAAAATAATCGAAATCGCAATTATTTCTGCACCGTCATAATATTTAAAGAATAAATAATTCTAGAACTCTAGATCTAGATGGTGCAATATTTTCTTTGAATTTTTCCAAACTCCTTTCGTAATATTTTATATCAATCAATTTCCATCAATCATACGCGTTACCTGAAAAAGATTCGTATCAATGCACCTAGCCGAGCAACTATTTTCTAACTATTTGGAATTATAGCCACCATGCCGATTTTGAAACGACAACCTTGAAATATATGTTGTAATACGCCGTCGTTCTGAACAACTTTCCCCTACGCGTGCTACCACCGCTTAGCACTATGTATACTTTCAGAGATACTTATTCCGTAAAAAACAGGAAACAGTTGTTGAACTCGCGTTGCGTGCGTGTTTTAATCTAGCACATACGTCGACCGTATTCCAGTAAGGTCAGCCATAAATAACAAAGAAACGTATTAATGCGATACAAAGTAACGTTACGTAAAATTAATTGATTGTATAACAGCTTCTATAGAAAGGCGTGGGGACGCTATAAATCATTGTAATGGTTTCTACAATCTTCGAGTATCTTCACTAAATTTTTGTTAGAAATATTTATAGAATTTAGTGACTGATATTTCTAATTACTGCTATCAAATTATAGAGTCAATCAAATTATAATGCGCGTAATGAATAAATATTTGATAGTGTAAAATACAACTGTATAAACACGTAATATTGATAGCTAAATATAGTAAATGTATATTAATATGGTAGTATTGATAACTGAATAACGAATGTAGGAGACGCGAGATTGAAAATATTACTGTTCACGAAGGAAGTTTAAAGGCGTTCAACCGGATTACCGGCTGGCGCAGCTCTAAATGCTCTAATTAATTAGGTAGACGCATGGGAAATGTTAAAACGGTACCAAGAAAATCGGAGACGCTTCAGAGGATTCGAAATAATCTTGCAAATAGGTTAGTGGAGCCAATTACTGTGTGGTGGCCAATTGCTACGCAATTTCGCCTAAGAGCGAGTTACAGAGAATATTAAAAAAATTGTAAATATTAAAACTACCTCTTCCATTTCGCGAATGCTAAAATATCTAAATTTTTGCCTAATATTTTACACATAACAAATAATAACCGACTGTGCAAAGATATTTCAACAATTTGAAGATTTCACCCCTTCGACTTATAAAAATGATACCGAAAAGAAACACAGTGGATTTGAAATTTAAAAATACGTGTAAGGCGACACTATATAAAAATAAAAGATATAAATTAATAAATTCTGTTTAAAACTGGTAAATTTATCTAAATAAAATCGAGTATTTCAGTTCACCGAGCTAAAAAATATGAATAAAAATATTGCGAACATATATAACATAAATATTGCTAAAATATATACTATAATATATATTCAATTAAAATTGCCAAATTAATTAATAAGTCTCGTCTTTTCGTAGCAACACGCAAAGGGGGTTGCAAAGTGCAGTTACCGCGCCTCGACGAATTTCGCTTAAAACAATAACGCAGTCTAATAATACGAAACTAATTCGCGGGATCGTGTTTAGGCGGTTGGTACGCGTATGGCAACTTTCTCCTTGCGATATCGAAGCTAGACTATAGAGGAAGTACCGCGATAACGCCGAATGTCGAACAAATCCCCACAGCAGAGCCCACACTTCGACGACACCGAACAGATAATTGACGGACGGGCGAAAACGTCGTCCGCGTGAATTCACGGCGTCTCGTATAAAAGCGGCGCTTTATAGACCGATATCACGGCAGACTGAGGCTCGATAATATTATGTGGAGCGTCTCGGGGCTCGCGGTCGGGTTGACGCGCGCTAAATATACGCCCGGTCTCTCACCTATGCTCTGGATCGCGGTGGCGGCCCCCCGTTCGTGTTTTTCAGAGCGATGCTAAGCGCCGTGATTATAGTCGTCGCATTGATGTGCTATTGCTGCCATAAGAGTATCAGAAAGAACCGGCCGCAGGAATGCCAACAATATTGGAGACCGGAGCCGGACGTGCACAGCCTGGAAGTGTTCACCACGGAAGCGCACGCCGCGGTGAGTTATCTTTTGCCGAGAACATAATTCATGGTTTATTTCGCGCCGATGTAATCATGCGCGACTCTAATGGACGACCAGGTCATACGCGATCGTTAACAGATGCGCAGAGAGAACTGCGAAATACATGCATCGCTTTTCGGAACGAATTTTCATGGATTGGCAACTTTTAAGGTAGCGAACGAAAGATTGAGAAGAGAACAAAGAAATTGGCAAAATGCGAATCTTTTCTTAACGGTCGCAAAACGTGGTTGCGAAAATGAAAAATTGATGAAATTTAAAGTCACTGCTTTATATCTATTTCTAATGAAATTATACGTACTGAAACTATAGCGAAATTATGTTCACGATCTGTTAAAATTTACTTCCTTAGCATCGCAATTTTCGCCATGAACCATAAAATGAACCCATTGCTCCCATGTCTAAAGCAGAACAATTATTCCCAGTTATAATCTTCCTGGTAACCACTTTCATCATTTAGCATAATTGCTACTTTATCCAATGAACTATCAATTTCTGTGCGCTTTCTTTAAGGAATTCTCTTCTTCGGTCAAGCGTTGCAATAGAAACTTTCAAAGATCTGATTTTTTTAACTATTATATCGCGCGAAGAAAGTATTAACTATGAAACGTTCTTTGAACAGCCTTTATCTAAAGCAGAAAATGAAAAATTTATAAAACTTCTTCCTCCTTTTATCTCCCGAAGTCTGCTTTAAAGCACAATTAATCATAAAATAATCTTCATACCGATCGACTGAAAAGAGAAAGGAAACAGCGGTTCACCCTTTAAGTCCAAACACTCTGATCGAATCTTACGAAATGAACACCCTATATGTACAGTGCCAATATCCCCGATCATCCCGTAACGCATGCAAAATGCTAGCGGTCTTCCTGTTAACTGGTTCGCTGCGCCGCGTGTTGATATCAGTTGCGGCGAAATCGTTTGTGGTCGTACGGGAAAATTAGTATGACTGATTACGGTGCTTCCTTTCGTAATCATCTCTCCGGTCGAGAGAGATGACAAGACAGGCATCGCGGATAGATCTGGTTCCCTTAATAACGTTTAACAAGCACTGTATCCTAGCGATGCCGTCTCGGATAATGAAATGTATCACCTGCAGTCGAGATCCTGTTAGGCTAGTGGCAAAGTGAACGGCCGAGCAACTAAGCTACTATTAGCCTCGTCTCGGAATTCCTACAGAGTTCTGCTTAGGTTGCCCACTTTTATGCGTTTTAAAGTCTATTCTCAGCAAAACTTTTCCTACGATTATTATCGTTACGGAAGTTTAACTTCTTTAGATATCTTCCGCGTCATTAAACTCGCGCTGTTCCCCGAGTTCAAATGAATACATTGTTCGTTGATTGTTAGACAGGCTGCCAATCCTTTGCACTCGAAGATATTGTGACGCAATTTAAAATCATTTCGAAAGATTAGTTTTCGCGATGAAATGAAATTGACTCTTGTGGTGAATAACAAGAGTTTCTAATAAGAGTTAATTTTGTTAGTATAAAAATTATTTTAGAACGTGATAAGACTATTTTTAATAGCGCCTTAGAGTTACAAAGGGTTAATTCTTAATGTCTTGTCATGAGATCTAATTTCACGGTAAAAATCACAGAAAATCGAAATACTATTTTTAATTTGGAATTAAAATTTCTCCGAGCGTAAAGGGTTAATATCCTAGACCTATACATATACGTATATTATCGACTCATACAGTGGATGCAACACAGTAAAGAAGGGCTTAACAATTCGATCAATAGAGATGCCAAATAAAAATAGAAATTACAAATAAAAATAGAAAGTCCAACTCCATTTCCGTTTAAATGGCGCTTAAATTTCTGACATAATTCCGACGACCTTTCGAGGCGCATAATAAAAAACAATTTTCACTGTTCAGTGCTGCGAGCGACAATCGGCGATAGACGGGAACCGCGAGGACAGCATATACGGTCTGCAATCGTGCCCTGTGACCCCGAACTCCGGTCCCGGACCACCGCCGACCTACGACAGCTTGATCTTCGATCATCGCAGTCTACCAGCTAGCATCGAGAAGAAGTTCGACGGGCCGGACACACCCGGCACCATCATTCCATCCATGGTGTCGTCGCTTCTCGGGCTGTCGGCTACACCCGTGAGATCCGCGGAACAAAACGAGTCCACGGAACAAGAAACCCTTGCCGGCGTCGACGAGGGTCTGCCTTCTTACGAGACCGCGTTGAAACTGAACGCGAACGGTTACGTGTAACTTTTCTTCTATGGTTTTCACCATCGGCGCGAATTTGTCTTGTAAAATACAAGGGATGGACGCCCTTTAAAATCCCTCGACGCACTTCGACGACTTTTGAGGGCGACGGAGATTTTTCTAGGGAGAATATGCTGCTTTTTCTAGTTTGAATTCTGATTTCTCTAATATTTAAATTTTTAATAAATGTAGATATATGATTAATGTAAATTGTTCTTGTTCTTCTTGGAAATTGTCGCAATCGAGATATTTCTAATTGTTGTTAGTATGGAGAAAATTATATAGGGGTGAAACGGTGTTACTTTTTTCGAACTTGATTAAATGGATTTATTTTAGAAGGTAGAAAGGTATAGTTTGTAAGAGAATGACTGGAATAATTTTTAAATATTGTTATTTCTTCGAAGAACGTTTTAAAGGGTGACCATGTACTAGGTGGGGCGGATTTAAGTGGAGTACACTGTATAAAAGGTTTACCTTCACTGTGTCGATTTTCTACGACATGCCATTTTATAGAATTTGAAATAATGTTGGAAGTGTGCTGTAAGTAATTAAATAAATAAGTAAATAAGTATGTAAGTAATTAAAGAAGTAAGCAATTAAATAAGTAAGTAAATAAGAAATTAAATAAGTAAGTAAGTGAGAAATTAAATGAGTAAATAAGTAAGAAATTAAATGAGAAAGTAAGTGAGAAATTAAATGAGTAAAAAAGTAAGAAATTAAATGAGAAAGTGAGAAATTAAATGAGTAAATAAGTAAGAAATTGAATAAGTAAGCAAGACATGAAATGAGAAAGTAAGTGAGAAATGAAATGAATAAGTAAGCATTTAAGTAAGAAATTAAAGAATTAAGTAAGTAAGCAATTAAGTAAGAAATTAAATAATTAAGTAAGTAAGCAATTAAGTAAGAAATTAAAGAATTAAGTAAGTAAGCAATTAAGTAAGAAATTAAATAATTAAGAAAGTAAGCAATTAAGTAAGAAATTAAATAAGTAAGTAAGTAAACAATTAAGTAATTAAGTAATGAAGTAAATAAGCAAGTAAGTAAGTAATTAATTAAATAAGTCACTAACTAATTAAGTAAGTAACCAAGTACGGTCATAACTACAAGTTACAAGCAATTATTCTGCGGAAGTATACCTATAAGTGGTTCTCGTTCGGAAAACCATAAACGACTAAGACTGTGCTACTATCGCAGCTCCACTATGAACATTCCCAATTAGGATATTTTCCAAACAGCTTTCCATCGACGATCCCATCGACGCGACGCTTTTATAGCTTCTATCGCGACTCTAAACCGTAGCTTAGTTGCGCGACCCAAGAATTTTACAATTTCGGAAACCGTTTACCGGCGTTGATCCTGTTTGCGCGTTTCTTAAGTCCCGGCGAACGGGAACGCGGGAAATCGATTGAGATACAGTTATCTCGTCGACGCAGAGTTGCTGTCGATTAGAATGGGAATGTAAAGTAATTTCTTATGGGTTTGATTGTAGACGTGGTTGATGGAATGTGGTTTGCACTTTTCTCTGGAAAAGAGTTACACGGTGCGGACGCGCATCTTTGTCAGTGATTCTTTGGAAGATCGATAGATTGTTCTTTTTCTATCTAATTTAATTTCTAGATTTTTATAATAAAAAACTAGAATTTTATTTGGATTTAAAAAAAAAGGAAGTCATATTTAATAGATGACAATTTAATAGAAGAAATATTTCTCAGGAAAGCTGAAACTATATTACAGTACCCAGAGTTAATAAATAAATAAATTTAACCGTTTGCGGTTGTATATCAATTCTCAGCCACCAAAGTTATTTACCTATATTATTATTTTCACATAAAATTAAAATATATTATTTCGTTGCACGTACCAAAAACTTTAAAAGGGAATTAATCAATTCTAATATTTAATCTCGCATATTTTGTATTACCATCTATTCAACGAAAATTAATTTTGAGCACAACACCCCATATATAAACCTGATACAACCGCAAAGGGTTAAATACGCTCTGTGCGCTAACAAAATTGAATCGCGTTATCAATTTGTCAATCAAATGTACATACACGATTGTCTGCTCGAAGGTTGAAACGAAATTGTTGTGCGACGCGATTGATATGTAATCTCGCTGCGAGAGACCCCTCGTCTTTTTTTATCCACTCTTGTGATGTGTAAAACAATTTCCGCGAATGTTTGCATAACTTTCGATTTGTGTGGCCAGAATTTTAAAAAATTGTTTGTCACAGATTTGGAATCGTATTTTGACAGCAGTAATCGATACGGTATTAACAACACGATTATTATGCCAGTCGAGTGCTGTTGAGAAGTTGTTTAAGAATTGTGTATAACAATTGGTCTGTGGACTTTGTGTATTCATGATAATAATAGAAAAATGAGTACGAAATAGCAATTTAATAATTTCGATATATCAATTTTGACTTACAAAAATTGATAGAAAAAGTCGTCCCTATCTTTTTGCAACAAATGCCGAACGTTACTCTTTTGCATAAAGATCCACAGACTGCTAATAATAATAATAATAATAATAATAATACTCTATAACTCGCGATTTAAAGCTTTCGATAAGCTTGGAACTGATACCTTCGAAGAATAAAACCCTTTCCACGTTGCTACAGCAATTTGTCGCCGCGTCCTCGCGGCCTGCGAAACAACGCATTGTACATTTGTGTAAATAAACTGTCGAACTTACAATTAGCGACCCAGTTCTAACAAACTTGCGCGATTGCATTGTCGTAACAGCTTCGTGTCTTCTTCGATTATTCGATCGAAAGGGGCGGCGGTGTTGTTGAATAGGACCGAGTTCCATGGAGTAATAATGTTATCGTTCCACGGGAAACTGACGTTTGTGGTCACGGGCCCGGCCCCCCCCGTGGAAATTGGAACAGGTGTAAACGAGACCGTCGAAACTAGCACGGTTACCTGTCAACGTTGTTTTCAGACCGCGCTGGAGATGATAATATGGGGCGCAGCAGCAGCGCGAACCCGTCGACCATATAGCGCGCAGCGTGCAGCTTATTGTTCGAAATAGGGCGCACGCGACCTTTAATAGCTCATTACGTTAATTTCAATGGCCGACGTCTGAATCGAAGCTTACGCGTCCCTTGTGCACGTGCGTCTAAGAACGGAGCACGTTTAGAATTGAAATGTTAATCGTCCGACGCCTACTGTAAATTAAATCTTGTTCAACGAGATCAAAAGTCAATCTAATCGGCAAACAACTAATCGGAACGAAAGTTACAGGTTTTGGTGGTCAATATTAATTCTTTCAGCAATTTACCTTTTGTCAAATTAAATCAACCCTTTGCAGGCTTCGATCAACGTTTCGCAAATGAAATCTATATTCTTATAAATTAAATACTTAGAGTTGTTAGATTACTTAGAATTGACTATAAGTAAGTTCGTATTAAATTTAAAAATCAAACGACATTTTCTACATAATTATTAAAACGGAGATTAATTATTTGTACTGAGTTTTATACTGTTTTATAAATAAGTACATAATTAAATTTAAAAATTGAATAACATCCAATTTTAAGCGGCTTCGAGAAACCTGCTAAAGGGTTGATTTTACCTCTAAAAAGACGAATATAATTTTCACGAGAATTAATTTTCACACCAGTCATAATACATTTTTATCATAAATTTAAATGATAAAGAATTCAAATAAAAATGTTAATTCCACTAGACGTTTAATAGAGATTCAACTTTAAATTGAAGGAACGACCGTGACATCGATGCTCTCAAAGGTCTATTAAGTATGGAACGAGCTCATAAAACGACAAAGGTACTGCGATTCTTACGTATCTTCCATTAGCATTCAAAATATATACGAAGCCTTCCCGATAACCCGATTCTTCCGTCTTCCGATTAAATGATTAATAAAACCTCGTCCATTTATTTTACCAGCGATTGAAAATCCGAGGGATCTTAACCTTCGTTTGCAAGGCCATTTTAGCTCGGCAACCTCGTTGGATCAGCTTAAAGGCCACTTTAGGCAGTCACTGATTCACTGCATCGTTTAGAGCAGCTCTGCGAACCTAATCGAGTGTCGCAAATTCGTCTAGCGTCCTGTAACGGGCGTAATTATTCAACCGGTCGAGCTGGAAGAAAAATATCCTGTTCAGCCTGTTACAGGTTCGTTTCACCTGGAACACGTCGCGTTTCCCTGTGAGCCGGGCGTTTCAGCTGTAAAGAGTATCTGGGTGATCAACTTCTGAATTATTCATGCGTGCTATCATCGATACGTTCAACTTCCGGTTTCCTGTCTCAGTTAGAAGCGTTCGACGGCTAATTTTAATTAGAACATCGCCAAGGCGAAAACGCGATCGATTGGCCCGACAGGTCTCGAAGAATATTCGAAAGCTCCGTTTTGCTCGATCGACCCTATCCTTTTCGACTGATATAATACATGTACGCTGTCGTCTCTTGTACACGTGTACCACCGCTAAACTGCCAAAGTTTATGCACTTATATCCAGCGTATATGCAGACTGTATCCCAGCGAATATGCAAACTGTACGCGAGAGTATATGCAAACTGTATGCAAACGGTATGCAAGGAGTATACAGTATGCGCCACAGATTCGGCAAAGCCTCTTTCACACCGTGAACAATATCTCTCTTTTAATTGACGCTCGCGGATTAAAAGAGTCTTTGAAAAAAAAAGACAGAGGTTACATCGACGAATCGGAGAAAAACAATGTAGCTGATTAGACAAGATAATCGCGGTATTTATTCCGAGATGGTTAGCAACAAATCGCTTGAGATACGGTCGGCTTGTTTATTGGCGCATTATAATTACGGTAATGGGAATGTTACTGGCTTTTTAACGACGCGGCTTACTAATTAACAAACAGATTTGATATATTTTTCCTTGCTCGGTGATATTCGTTCATGGGTTGTTTGTTGTAGCAACTGTATCGAAACGCGTGCGATAAGGATAACGTTATCGCCGTGAATTTGGAAGAAGACAAATAGGACGGTCGAGCAAGGAAATGTAGCGTTTGGTGTTTTTCAAATTTGTCGAAAAGAGTAGATTTAGATAATTTGAAGTCTTTGAAAATATGGAAAAATATACGTAGAATATAAGATTTAAATTTGATTTTATTCTTTCGCTTTGTTTCGATTTGATTTCGATTATATATTGAGCTATATTTTATCTAATTATCAGCGTGAATTATATATTTCTTTATACAATTTTCCATCTTAATATTTAATTCGTTCCTTCATCGCCACTGGTAATTATAATTTATCTAATATAAAATAGTGGCTAAAAATGCAATGAAATGAAAAGAAATTGCGAAATCAATTTGTCACTTCAAAGCGGAGACATAAAGGGTGCTACGAAACTCGTTAATCATTTTTGGCAATACTAATTCGCGTTTTTAGCCCTGAAGCTCGCCAAACTCTCTGATCGAGAGAGCGAAACTTCCCAGCCAGCGCGACGATGATTTTCCAACCGCTGTGCTGGAAAAAAAGGCTGGGAAAAGGGCGAAACTTTTCGAACGACCCCTCGTAAAATAGGGTTTAACGATCCGCGAACGAACTCCCGGCGAAAGTGGATCACGGAGCGGATCCGCCGTCGCGCTAACAAGTTGTAAGTATTTCATGCGTGCGCCAAGTTACGAAACAATAAAACAAGATGCACGCTTGTTAACCTCTCCCAAGGTTGAACGTCTTAAGAACAGATCAAGATCGTTTTAGCGTCTAGAGGTCTAGACGGTGCTGAGCGTGGTAGGGTTGTACGGTACGAAGTGGTAAAACAGTGTTCTGTGAAATACGAAAATAGCAAACAGCATAAAGGCTTAAAGACCTGAGAACATCGTTACGTTGCTATCAGCTGATTGGAACGATTAAGAAAACAAATATATGCCGATGAGGTTTAGCATCTTGCGATTAGCGTGAGCAATCTCTGCAATTAATCGCTGAATTGCGGATCTTAAGCGTTTTATGGTGAAAATTAATAGAATTGGTATAAAACAGAGGAATTAAAATATTTGGAAACCGATAATTATTTTCAAGTTGTGGAAATAATTTATGAATGGTTTAAATGTAAATTTAAAATAGAAGAAATTAGAGCAAAAGAACTATTTTAATGGACCCTATAGATTTTTGTTTAAGATAATGATGAAGAAAATACTGATAACTGTTAATAAATGTGAAGGTAAAAAGCTCGAAAATATGAATTATTAAGCATCATTCGAGATTTAAATTTATTTCATTTCTCTGCATTTATAGTGCATTTATATTTGTATTTTATTATAGCATTTATATTTTACGATACTATGTAGGAAAAGATCCTCGATTATATGTTAAATAAATGATAATGACAATGGCACAGTTATCTTCAAGACTATTATTAATGTTTAAAGCGCCACGTGTTACCGATATGCAAATAAACTACAATATATACACTCGTTTAGAACAGGAAACGACTTGTACCGAATAAAGATAAGCACTAACGACTCACTTTATTGAATTAAATAATAGTTCGAACTAATTTCCATACACCTTTTCAAACGAAATAACTTTCTTGTGAACAAGGGATCTAAATTTATTTAACGCGTTAGAGACATTTTACTATCGCATCGATTATGCTTTAGATATGCTGAATATGTTGAAGAGCATATTTATATATATGAATAGAATAATAATGATAATAATAATGATAAATTTAAAGATGAAGCCATGAGCTATGAGACATTAAATATTTAATTTAATTCGCTTATTTACTGCTAAATATATTTTGCCTAAATGATTTAGTTTTAAAAGGTGCTACCATTTTGACGCGAAGTGTATAAAGCGATCATTTATCCTAACTGGTAAATTTAATATTAAATATCTTCCGATATTAGTATTAGCATTATAAATTACTCAGGTTTTAACCCTTTGCACTCGAAACGATTTTAACTGCATTAACTGCAAACCTAAAATAACTTTACCGACTTATAGTATCTTAAATTTATACAAAGTATAGTTTATGCATATGAAAATGACAATATTTAAATTGACAATAAGTCTCGTGACTTATACACTAGCTACCCTTAAAACAACTTTTGCAATCTAAACCTTGATAACACAAATGTAATTTTTCAATGTGACACAACAATCTTCCTAATGCCTCGAAGTCGCCAGTCGAGCACAAAGGGTTAACTCTTTCAGACGACACCGATAACTACACATATGTATATATCCTGGTGCACGTATTTCTGGATCGTGACGACTTTACATGATCTCGCCCCAGTTAATTGGCGCGAGCGAAGTCGTTCCAGCCGCGCGACACCTTCTTACAAAGTAAGGAGAAGAAGAATATAAAAGAAGGACAAAGCGGGACAAAGCAACGCGGATCGAAAGAGTTACGGGCGCGTGGTCGTAACGCCCGCGTTTACTCCGCCGGGCATGACAAACAGGAACGTAAGAGCGTGTTCGATTAATTGACCTTGCGTAAATGGTGCCACCGCGTCGGGTTATTATCCGCGCGTTGACTGGTTCTATCGACAGGATGATCGTGTGTTTTGACAACGTCATCGTATTTAAGGCCGGCCTACGACCGTAAGAGGAGCTCTCCGCTCGCGTGGTGCACGCTTCAAAGACTTCTATCCCGTTACCCCCGTTTCGTCCTCCCCCCACCCTTTCATCATTAATGGGATATTTTCGATCGAGCTCCTTGGCTTCCCTGCGACATGCACTTTTCACCTGTACTTACCGGATACTAAAGAAAACCACGAAATTGCCGCGAGAATAGAGACGCGACACAGCCGAAACGGCGGCGATCTCAACGTTTCGCTTACGTGAACCATAACTTAACCCTTTGCCCTCGAACGGTGACTCTGAGGTTCGAGATTATATTATAAAATATTAAATTATATTATACATATTAATTATATTATACGTATTAATTATATTAAATTATACGATGGTCTAATTGCATTTGCACGTCGTCAAATTTGTTCATTTTTCAACCCTTTGCCGTCTAGTGGCGACGCCGAAAATTATCATGAGTTTTCGGAGTCCGCTGTTTTCTAGAAGCTAGTCGCGATACGGTAGAAAACAAACGTCGTATGCATGCGTAGCCGACGGAAGAGTAATCGGGAATGACGAGCAGAAAACGCGCCGCCGTAATTATTTTAATATTCGACCGTGGTCGGAAGAAACCGTGCGGAATTATAGAAATTAAAGGAGGCGATGCGCCGACACGGCCCGACAGCTGCGACCTTGGATCTTATGAAATTAGCGGAATAAAACTGGAGAATAAATTCGAAGCAGCGTCGCTTGAAAAAACCATGTGATAGATGGTCTAATATTTAAAAGGTGATGTGTCCTGGTTAAGTTGTTATAAGCAAGATCATTCAAGAGATAAGTAAAAGATATTAGAAAAATGATTGAAGGATATTTGAAGAATAATTAAAAGATATTCGAAAGATAATTGAAAGATATTCCAAAAAATAATTAAAAGATTTTCCAAGGGAAATTAAATGATATTCAAAGGATAATTAGAAGATATTTAAAAGCTAAATAATAAATACGATTATATATCGATTAATAATTACAAGCTCCAAGTTGACAAAGTAATCTTTCGATAAGTGGTAATAGATATATGGAATTCTATTCGGAGATCTACGAAACACGTATAATATTATAAAATATCCTAGCTTCGCTTAAAAGGTAAAAGACGCATGGTAGCGACGACTATAACAAACTACCCTAAATTATTGCTAATTAATAAATAAAACATTCAAGCTAAAAAGAGTAGTTTCAACGTACTCTAATAGAAAGAAAAAAATGATTACTCGTCGACAACCGCAAGCGCGTCCAAAATCCAACAAACTTAAATGAAACTAAAGAACGGAAGAGTTAATTACAGAAGAAGAATGTCTCAAATACATTACACGAGATCACCGGAGGCGATACGAGAATTAAATAGATACCATTATCCAAGCATCCGTTCGCTTCGGAACAGCGACGGGAGCAGTCACGTGTCCATCGTAATTCAACATGATCAGAATACTGGTAGAAGCGTGGCAGTGACGTACGGCACACGATAAAGTTATCGTCTAGGTCTAGACGTTCTGACCTGACAGACAACGCCGTCACCCCGCCCTTCTCCCCCCCATCACCCGAACTCGCTTTTCACGAGTGATAAATTAAGCATCGTTGGAAAAACTATTAAAACTTCATCGCGGTGATCTATCGTTTTGACGGACGCGAGCTTCCGTTCCGCGGAACGCGTAACACAGCTCAATCCTTTGAGGAACGACGAGCATCGGCTTTTTGTTCAGCAATTTTCTCCGAGCATATTTTAAAAGGCACTTCACCCAGAGTTATTCAATTTGCCGTGATTTTCCTAATGCGTCGATCGTTTATATTTAATTGCCGGAAGTCGAGTGACTCGGCGGCGATTTAAATACGCTGTGCAAAATGGCGGATTTAAGAACACGAAACGTGCATTTGCGAGTTTCAAAGTGTAACTGATTAAATGAATGAATAACGCGTGTATACGTGTGGATATAATAGAATTGAAAATTCTTTTTCTATTCTAACACCTTCATTGTACATAACAATACATACGTGTATGTCGAATAATGATTTTTTGAGAATTTTGAAAACGAAATTTCACCTCCAATAATTATCGCCTTACCTTAATAATTGCAGCGTGGATGAACAGTCAAGATTTTCTCGATTAAAACGAGTCGAATCGAATTATTTCGATCGAATTAAAATACGCTTTTAAAAGTTATACGTTTACAAAATACGAATTTTTTCTCCGAGCTTTCACGAGCACTCCTTTTAAACAATAGAATTATAGTCCCTTCCTTTATAAAAGAATGCTCAGATTTGCGCTCGTTCGCAAGAGTCAAATCGTTTCGCGCACAAAAGTAACCAGAGCTTTCGCCGCATCTTGAGATACGCTTGCATTTTCTTCCTCGTTATCTTCATCTCCTCTTCTTATCTTCGTCTTCCTTCTCCCTCCGTTTCTCATCTCATCGCATACTTGTGCTTCCTCCGTGTCGCACAATGCGAACCTGCACTTCTTTCTCGGTCACAGCTGTCCTATCTTGAAAGTTTTGCAATATTTTTGCCGAGGAGTCTCTAAATTATTCCAAATGTCCGCGATCTTTTATTCTTTTGTAATTACTGGCGAGAACGGGGTTCCACGAATCGCAAATAAGTAGAATAAAAAAAGCACAGTGAACATTTCACATTTTTATACAGGTTTTTAAACTATATTGTTTGCAATAGCGTAGTTCACGAAGCTGATTAGAAAATAATCACTTATTCGGTTCGTTGAATAGATTCGATATTTCAGATCTATTTTCTCGTTTAAGATTCTATTTTCGAGGTTTCAAGTAATAAAATCACGTAATGCAATAATTAATCACTGAATCATACTTGTCTTCTATTCTCTTGAGGTAGTGTAGGTTAAAAATAATAAAATCACGCAATATAGTAATTAATCACTGACTTCCACTTGTCTATACTCTCATCATAGTGTAGTTCACAATGCTGATTAGAAAATAATCACCGACTCTGTTCGTCAAAAAGATTCAATGTTAAAGTTATAAATAATAAAATCACGCAACACAATAATTAATCACTGAATAACATTTGTCTATGCCCTTGCGATACTGCAGATTAAAAATAATAAAATCACGCAACGTAATAATCAATCACTGACTTACACTTGTCTATACTCTTGCTATAGTGCAGTTCACAAAACTGATTAGAAAATAATCACTGTTCGTTGAAAAATCCTGCATTAACTGCCTTGATGAACAATTTTAAATCTTACAGATACTCACAGTAGTTTAAGAAAAAATAAAATTTGCAATGCAGAAGATGGTGGCGAAATAGATAATGACGCAAAGGATGATCGTTGCCGATAACGTTTGCTTATTATCGAAGTCACGAGTCAACTGAATTCTTGCTGGTATCAAAGGAATGAAAACAAAGGCAGAGGGGAGGGAGAAAGACCCGAATTCGAAGCTATGTAGTATTGTTATTACAAATCAGTTACCGGTCACAATCAGTACAATACGGAACATCGCCAAGGTTGTTGCGGATAAAGTTATGAAATATACTATTATACTGCGTTGAAATGAACCCTTTCCACTCGAATTAAATAAAGTTAGTCTATTACGTTGCATAATAATTTTTGTAACAATAAAGTTTAGATTTAATATTGATATTAGTAATAAAAACGTCTTTAATTGCGTAGGATAGAAACATTATGAGCCAAGAGAATTATTTCACATTTACAGCAAAAATGGCTTCGAGTACAAAGGGTTAAAGTTGACTCGTTCAAAAAGGAACAAGCGAGAGAGTTATTTCTTACTATACTCAGGATTTGTTTAAAGCAGATAAGTTCGTATGTTCTGCTTTCTAATCCGCGGAATCGTATTACTTAACTCGGGATTTGTTTAAATTAGATAACTTCGTATGCTTTGAATTCGAAATGGATTTAATATCGCTCGATGTTCTGGATCGAGTATAAATGTGTCTAAATATCGACTGTAACGATAAATATCGTTTGTAGCCATAAATATCGTTTGTAACGATAGATCGGTGATTAATTACAAAACGACCAGATCGCGGCCATTAAAAATATCGTTGTAACGATACACTGTCGTGACGATAAGCCTTGTGTCGTCTCTCGAATCCTCGCGCCTCTTTTTTATTTCTGCCGATTTTTCGTTGTTCCGCACGCTCCGTACGAATACCAGCGATTTTATCGCGTTTACGTAATTGCGATAATAAACAACGGGACGCCGTTCTGCGACGCTGATTCCTCGAGCCACTATTATTCCGATATTACGCGCTCCATTTCATTGCTCTCGAAACCTTGAACGAAAGCTGAACGCGAGAAAAAAGAACGGGATTTGCTGTATACGCACAGTGTCTAGACGAGAACAATGCGTTTCGAAAGTTGTATTTGCGTGGAGTGGTGTAGAAGGGTCGATAACGTCTCTTTTTGGGCTTTTTATAAACTATTTTTGTTGCTTTTGGACGCGTACGTTGCGTGGAGAGTGTAGAATATTTTGGAGGTTGGGTACAATGCATTTCGAATAGCTATTTTTAGTATATATTGTCTGTTTCTAATGTATATTGTACGTTTGTGATATATGTATATTGCACGTTTGTAATATGCATGGTACATTTCTAATGTATATTGCATGTTTCTAATATAAATTGTACTTTTTCAATATAATTTTAGAATTTTATATGGTTGAAAAATATATTGTACGTTTATATATTGCTTTTTCAATATACATAAATAATTATTATTTACTCCGAACTACGTACATTAACTCCACGTAACTCAAAAGGATCTTACCAGCCCATTAATAAAGAATAATAATAATAAATTAATTTTATGATTAATTGAACAAATCAACGTTTCTTTATTAGTTATAAACGTAGCTCAAATCGTCGACGTTCCATTGCAGCATTAATTTCTTTCCCTAAATCAGTAAAACCTACCGCGATTTATATAGATCCTTCTTTATAAACCATCGCATATAGATCATTATTTAATTTTGCAACATCTGTTCTGCATGTGCCATACATTGCCCTTTCCCCCTCTCACCCCTCACTGTCGGGAGCTTAGGTAACAGTAAGGTTTCCCTGCTAAGTAGACAAAAGGAATTAGAAGGAAGGAAGTAGACGTACCTCGAAGAAATGCGGCGAACATAAACAATAACCACGACATATAATAAATCCTTGAAATTTATACATTTTCCTCTTATACGTATATTAAAATACAATGCCATAGAATTAGTTTAGATTCTGTTGATTTAAGAGCGACGTAAATCGGACTAGTTCGATCAATAAAACGAAATTAAGTTAAATTCAATTAAATTATGTTCGATTCAATTAAATTAAGTTCAATTGAATTAAATGATGCTCGACTCAATTACATTAAGTTCAATTCAATTAAATCAAGCTCGATTCGATTAAATCAAATTAAATAAAGAAAACAAGGATAAATAAAAGCCATGGAAGTACATACACCGCTGTACGATGTGTTTAGTCTCGTTTCAATCGGAACTATCTGAGTAGATCAGTGTTACGCAATTATAAAGATAAGGCGATATCTATTAATAATAAAGTTTTCCTTGATGCATATTTATTTTATGCTGATAACAATGTCCCTTTAAATACCGAGGTTTAATCTTCTATTTATCTATCTATCTATCAGGCTACCTGACTTATCTATATGAAAGTAAGATATAAAATATATAAAACTATATAATATTTATCATCGCACTATGCGACTAATAAAAGAAAAATTCCAAAAATATAAATACTCCATTTTCATAGCTAATAATCTGCTGTGCATCAAATGTAAAGATCAACGTCGACCATAAATGAATAGGTTTAGAAATACGAACGAGAAAATTAGTCCACGAGAATCTGAATGGATCTATAGCCATGTCTGTAAGTGTTAAATAATTAACAGTCGATTATTAGTTTTACGAGTGTTGTTTCTTTTCTTTGTGGAACGTAGCAGCGCAGATTTACGCACGCTGATCAATTCTTCGTACGAAAGGAATCGTCCCAGTGAACTGGGACTCTCGTTCCTTCGAGTTTCACAACACTTCCCATTCACCTGCATATCCACAATGATACACGTGCACACACGTACACGCTACCACGTACAGAGAGACGAATAGGTTTCGCCTTTGTTCGCTCATTCGTGTGTACGGCGGGTCTCGCCTTATTCTTGCCGGCGCATCGAGTTCTACTTGTTAGGCAGATTTTCGATTTTTATGCTTCTGTGCGTGACATGAAATTATCATTTAGCAGTAATTATTTAGCGGAAAATATGTTTCAAGTGTTCACGAGGTATTGTAAATATCTATTTTCATTCATTTGCCAAGAGAACATGAATTGGATCATATTTACTATCGATTAATAGATAATAGAGTATAATTAATAGAGATTAATAGATTATGCACATAAAATGTATGGCGTGCACTGATTTCTATAATTTTTAAGCCTATTTTGCTAATTTGATGGAATTTCAGAGGCATTAATTTATTGGACATCGTTAAAAAATTGTTTGGAAAAATTCTAATTGGTTGGCATGATGGAAGAATTAATAAACGATGTTTCTTCAACCTTTTTATATAATTCCTATAACATAAAAATGCATTTATCTTTATAGGTTCATATTAAAATACTGAAAAAACGACGTTTTTAATTTTTTTTTTCATGCCAACCAATTGGAATTTTTGGAAACAATTTTCTAGAGATTGTCTAATAAACATCCCTCTAACATCCCCAAAAATCTCTATTGCTTAAGCCTATTACAGAAAAGTTATTCCGTTTTGAAAGGCGAACGAATATTTTGTACTCCGACTGTACCTCATCCATTGATAAAACATAATTCTAGTGTAAAAAATCATCGAATGGAACCTCGGAAGGGTTAAACTGATTTCTATCAACCATTTGCACCCGAGTAATGACTCTAAGGTGACTCCAACTACCATAATTCTTCTATCAAGTCCCAAAATAATTTCTATAACAACAAAGCTTAGATTTAAACATTGTTAACTAGTTAATTCGTAAAAGTACACTTTGTTACATAGAATGAGAATACTATGAGCCAGCAAAATTATTTCAAATTTACTATTAAAATGGCTTCGAGTACAAAGGGTTAAGTCTGTGAGGAAGGCTGACATAACTCGATGAAATGTGTACTAAAACCCGTACTTAGGAAGAAAATTGCGCAGTACATGGTTGCAGCTATATGGTCTTAGAAAATGTGTATCATGAGCACATAATATACAGTGGGCCCTCGACTTTCGCTTGCAATTGGTTCCTGAAAGCGAACGATATTTTCGATTATTAATCTTCCATAATACGAACGTTGAATATTCTATAGTAGAGGTATGTAAAAAAACTATGCACCAAAAACGGTGCTTTAAAGTATTTATTTATTATATAATATAACACATAACCAAGAATTAGTCGAGTACTTTCTTTTCGCGATAGAGATTTCTATAACACACAGTGTCTCATTGTATCGCCCTAATGACTCGAGATATTCCATGACACACCTTCCATAACAGTTAAAAAACAATCTCAAGATCTTACATAATAGTTAAAAATTTGTCTAGACACGTAGAAGCATCGTTTAGATTTTTAATTGTCAAAGTCTCGACCTCTGAATTCGAACAACTTTGTAATCTGATGGCTAAAGTCTGAGGTCCCCTGAGACGCATCCAATTACAATATAACCTACTAAACTCACGGTGTCAGAGGGAACATTCGACCTCGCGACACGTCTTGCAAAGTAGAATTTTTTTAAAACGTGCGAATCGCGCGAAAGTAGAATGTGCGAAAGTCAAGATCCTCCTGTAACAATCGTCTACCTAGAGGTTTGAAAAACAGCGATCCCGATCGACAATGTGCCGCCAGTGACATCGGTGGAATTCCTACCCTTTCCTACACAGGTAAGGAAAACTCGTGGCATTCCATTTAAACGCTAGAGAAAGAGTAAATGCCGCTCAAGTCACCGCTTTCGAAACCTTTAGAAAAGGAATATCGCGTACACGACAGCGATAAAACACGATCAGTGCTCTCACGAGAAAATCGAAAAAGAATTTCCAAGACGCGTGGAGATGCGTATACGCAGGTGTCGAACGACTTATTGTTTAGCGAGACGCATGGTACAGATGAGAAAGATATTAGTCAGCAAGGAACGCGGCCGCGGATAGGGCTGGAGTAACCGTGCGGAAAATGCGTAGTCGGAAATCAATGGAGCCGCTCGAACGCGTCCGCAGGGCCGACACAGTGTGTGTGTGCGAAGAGGAAAATAATCGGGCCGGGCTCTCTCGGCCTCTCTGTCAATACAACTTACCTAACCTTGCAGCAGGACCGTTCTTGTTTCGCTGGCCAGTTCCGCGTAGCCCCGTGCCCGACGAAACTTTTCCATGTAGCCGTCGCGCGGCGATTGATTCAATCCGCGGGCCTGCCGATTCAACCCCTATGACCGAGCCTTCATCGAGGGTAGACACGTCGAGCCCCGACCGTGCCACGGGGGTTAACGAGAAGACGTAGAAAAATGGGGGGATACGGAAAAGACAAAAAAGAGAGAGAGAGAAAAGGAAGAGAGAGAAAATTAGAGAGAGTGAGGGAGGGAGAGAAAGAAAGAGAAAAAAAAACTGTTCACGGGTAACGGTATATCCCAACCATGTCGAAAACACGAAAGCAGGCACGATTTGCCGCGGGCAAGCGCGCGCGCGCGCTCACGCTCTCTCTCCCGACGTGGGTCTTCTCTTCTTTCACTGACACACACCGAAAGACTTGGCCCGGTAACGCGTTACTGGCACCTCACGCATATCTGGCCCCGTCCCGTACAGATCCCACAGAATCGAAAGCGTCCCTGTACCCGCGTTCACCTCTCTCTCTCTCTCACCGCGCCGTCTACATAACGCTACGCTTGATGACTGATCCTACAAAGATTATTTTCCAGACGCGAATGTACCAACGAGAGACTACACACTCGCGACACTCGCTCGCCTACTGAACGTGTTGCACTCTCGCGAGCACTGCATCGATGCAATGGAAGCCAACGCTGGGGACATCTGACGGCGGACGGGGGAAACGCGGTGGGAAGGGAGGAACGCGGAACACGACCGTCCGTAGTCCGTGGCGTTGCATTCCATGGGAGGATTTTGAATCGGTAGGAGTGACTTTTGATGCTGTGCACAATTTCGTTGGTATTTTGCTTGTTTACGATTGTTAATAAAGGAAAATTAGTTGTTCGGTGAAATTGTTATTCGTCGGAGACCTTTGAGCAGTTTGAACAAATATTTGCACGTTCGTATATTGATGGAATGTTTTTCTGAATGATCGGATCGCTTGTCGATGTGTGTATGTGAGGTAAGAAAATGGAGTCATTTGCATTTGCGTCGTAAATTCGCGGTAATGAAGCGAATTATATAGATAAAAAAGACAGTTATTCTTTAATCCCATGTATTTAATTATTTCTAGGCGAATGACGATGTCGAGGATGAGAAGCTACTAATAATTACCGCTTTGTAAGTGTTTTATGTTCACTTTACTTAAGTTTGCATGTGTTGGTCTATAAATCTTTAAATGCGATCTATTTCTTATGTTCCTACGTATGAGATATTTTCAAGATATTTTGAATTAAACTTTTGTACTCTACCATGTAAATATATTGTGAGTTCAATGTGTTAATTGAGCTATATGAAATAGTAATTAACATTCATGTATGATTCTTTTTCTTAACATTGAAATCCCAGCTTTTATATTAGTCATCCTTTTCGTACAACACGTATGGAAGGCCAGATGTAGTTATTCCTAGCTCTTATGTAGTACACTATGAATTATTAAGCATTTTCTTTGATATTAATTCTTATTAACTACCTATTCTAGTTATTTTAATTTTAACTATTTTGCAATCATGTATATTAATAGATAATGAAGTTACTCTAAGATCTTATTACGTTTTAGGTTCTTTGTGGACAGCTTCTTTGATGAACCTATATAAAACCATGGAAGATTTTAGGTCAACAAGTAAGTCTTTTTTAGGGGTAAGTTTAGATTTAATGGAATCGAGTATTTAAGTCATTATTCTTTGTAATGTACTATTATATTAAAAGAAAATATGAAAACAAGGTGTAACATTATTGTGTCTTCAAGATATGAAATTATAATTTACTTTAGTAAAGGTGAAATAATAAGGAGTTTACTAGAATAGCTAACAATCATAAGGAAGATATATTCAAGCGAAACAAGAGAAGTTTAAATATAGTTCAAGCATTAATAATTTAACTGATTGAATTGCAGAACATAGGAGCTGAAAAAACAAATTACTTAGTTAGCTTTTTCTTATATGAATACATTCATTTCTCTCACATAAATTCCTTAATGCAAATTAATGAATAATTGATGAAATATAATGTATATGATAATATATATGACTCATGTAAAATCTAATGTACAGATTTAGATAATTATCCAGAAGCATAAGTAGAAACCCTATTGAACTGTTGTAAACAGGCATGTTTAGGAAATTTAGTATATATTTGGTCTAAGTTTACAAATCAAACTTCGTTATACAAAGAAGTTGTTTAGCGACGTGAAATTTAATACAGTGTTAATGGTATTCTTATTATAAGCTAATAAATTATAAGTTAATAATTTTAGAATGTAATGAAATGTATCTAGTATCAGGACATTAAAACCATTTGCATCAAATAACAATTTAAGTAGTAAATTAAATTTGATCCTAATTGTATTTTAAAACATATTATTTTCTATATTTACACTTTTGGCATTATTGTATTATTGTATTACCAGAGAGGAAATTAGAGTGTTCAGCCTAGGCTTTAAGCAAAATAAAGCTTACATCAATTTAAGCATTGGATAAGATTTATTTATCGACGTCAGGCGCGATTAACAAACAGATTTATGATCTATGCACACAAAATGCATCTTATTATATTTTTTGTTTAAAATTTTAAGGGTTGTAAAAAGCCTTTAGCATTTTAGTGTCGCGTTCAGCATTACCGACAGTTCGTAAATTTAGTAGCAAGAAGCGAATATCCTATATACTTCATTGCTACTATAAATAAGGTATAGAATATTGGACCACTAGTACAATTTTCATATACCATATTCCTGGAGCCCATTTTCGAATCGCAACATTACCAACAGGGTGTAAAATAGAATTACAGCGATGTATTCATTAAAATTAAAATGAACTATATAAATTCGAATATGTTATATTTTTTATTTTTCCTGTTAATACTGCAACTTCCATTCCACTGTTAAATGTTTTCCTAATTATTTTTACATTGTATCCTTTTAAATATTATTAGAAAATAGTCCAATGTATTTTATTCATAATGTATATAAAATGAGACAGGTAAATGTAATATGATAAATGAATGATATGTATATGATTTTCTTTTTTTTTCAAGAGAAGTTCTAGGAATAATTAACAAAAGAAATAGGATTATATATGGATGTGTGAACACTGGACGTCAGCTAAGAACACAGGAGATTAATTAAAAGGTTTCACGTTATTCTACAGGTGATTTATTCTTAACATATTTTATAGTTTTATCTAGTATATATAAAACACAGCAAAATATTCTATAATTTATCGAAATACTTGTTATATGCATATGTATATAAACTATGTATATAATCACATTTTATTACAGGTAATTTTATTGTTACATAAAATAAACTCTAATATTTTTAGGAAATATATTCAACGTAATGAACAAAACTGCTTTTCGATTATTATGTTTTTCTAGGTTTAATAAAATGTTGACGATTACATCAAGAACTGTTTTCTAGATTTATTTTAAGTCATTGAACGTTATGGTATAATAATTTGTGTGATCGTCGTTATATTTTTAATAATGTTAGGTTCACTTAGTTATATCGATAACAATGAACGCGATTTGCGAATCATGCACGACTATATTCTATTTATAAAATTATTTTATTAATAACTGATTAAGGAAAAATGAGAGGGGTCATTGGTGATGGGTTGGATATATACATTTTACAATATCGATTTTTTTTTTAAAAACTAATTTACTGAATGATGTGTTGTATTTTTTTACATCGATATGGAATTAAATAGAAAAAGCACCATTAATTCTAACAAGAAGATATTGCTCTACAGAGTCTAGCTTTTTTACAATTTCGTAGGTATAAATTATTTCTTATTAATAATATATAAGACACAGTGTTTATATTCTAAAAACGTGTTTCTTTACAACAAACATCTAGAACGTATGTACAAACATAGTTTGGCTCACTTCAATCAGATATTCGTAAGTAAATTAACATACAATGTGATATGCAATAACTGTTCTATAACTAAATCAACAAAATTCGTAGGGTAAATTATATAGACTTGAATCACAATCGACAATTTTTCGATAATCTAATTTACAAGAATAAATGATCGTAAGATTATAAAATCTTGTCGAAACTGATTCAACTGCTTTAAATAATTTCAATAAAACTTAGTTTAAAGTAGATACGTCGTAAAAATGATAACAGTTAATTAATAGTGTGCTATTAAACCTCGATTATTCAAATGAACGATTTCAAACAAAGTCAATTTGTTCTTCTGATTTTTTTTTCGTTAAACTTTTATAATTCGAGAATAATTTTCTAAAGAAATAAAATATCGTGATTCGAGTTTTTATTTTTCGATGTCTATAAAAATTAAAGAATTGCAATGAGATTAAAAAAAGTAATAATTGTTTATAGGCTCTTGTGATTTGAATAATCGAGAATTCACGAGATGCGTTCAACTACGATTATGCTATGGAAAAAACATACATTGCGTTCCTGGCTACGTGTAATTTCGGCTGTAAAATCCTTAGCTGCATTTATTCGAATAGAAAATTTATCAAAAAACGCGCGCGTACACTTAAAACCGAAACACGTAATTATATAATCTGTGAAATAACGAGGACTATATTTTATTCGTAGAATTATGAATTTGTACATGGAACATACTAATTTACAAAACAGTCTGTACAAATGAAAAATGCCAAAGAAAAATATCTTCTGATATACAGTTACATTAATAGGCTTTTAAAGAATACAGGTGCTATTCAGTAATACAAAATAATTGAACAGTCGATTATTTAGGTTATTCTAGAATATTTCTCAAATGTTGCCTTTAAATAACTCTGTTCAAAAGAATATTATTTTACAGCCTATCATTCTCACGATCTTCGTATTCCAAAAATTCGAAAATCGTGAGGAACACTATTTTATAAAAAAAATAATTTATACAACATACTATTGCAAACGATACCGCTAATAAAGCTTTGCAAAAGTGTCTTCGATCTTACTAAACTAAACACAAGTGTTCAACAGCCTAATACAGGACTGAGACTACTTGCAGAAGTATCATCCATACCAGTACTCGAATATTCGAAGAATTGGTTCAATAAAATATTTATCCTATAAATATAGATTATCGGAAATAATTAAGCAATTTTCAATTACCTCTCAAATTGTTACGAAATAAAATTATGTAGTATTTACAAGTTGAAAACGTGCCTTTAGACTCCTCTTTATACAGAGTGTGCCAAAAGTCGAGAGCAAAGAACTTAAATTAATAAGCTATTTATAATTTTAATATATGTACAATAAAATAACAAGGGAACTTTGGGGTCCAAAAATATAAAACAATTGTGCTATGATTAAATTTTGTATCCTTGCGTTTGAGATTAAGAAAGTGAAATATGCGTCTGTAGATTTCGAAACAAACTAAATAAGTAAATAATAATTGTACTATATGCGTGTAAGTGAAATTTTGTCCTTTTATGACTGAAGCAGTTCTCTGTCATTCTACTAGCATTGCAATACATTGTCACGATTATATCAATATTAAATTGATGGTAGAAAGTCAACCATATCTGAGAAACTTATCAGAATACAGAATCACTGTGGAATAAATATTTGATTAACTAATTTTAAAATTGCAGCTCCGTTGATTCGAATATTAGAATACCTAACACTAGTAACAATGGATAATTACCTACAAAGTCCTAGTAGCCTCAGTCCTAGCCTACGATAACTATCCAAACTCATCCACGAAGCTTCTAAAGAAATCGCAAGTACCATGTAAAATCTATCGGTCACAGGGAGATCTAGAATTCGTCGTACAACTATAGTTACAGTCTTCTGTCACAGATTTCGAAAACTCTTCTAGTCCTCCAACATGACACCCAGCTCAAAGAACCGAAAGAGTTTTAGAGAACCGTGCGTGGCTTACAATTAGCGATACAATAGTCGTCCGTTCGCTGGAGAACTTCAGTCCCTAGGATTCAACATTTTACACATGTTGTCCAACAAACGTGAGATGGGAATCTCGCCTATGGTCTCGCGGAAGAACAGACGCTCGACGGTCTTCGAGCTGACGGATTTCAGATAGCCGACAAGGTACATCAGCGTACCGCATCTGCCCGATTGTTGTAGATACCGCGACGACGTGTAATCACCCAGGATGCACTGCGCCTGGTCTTGTAACATTTTCACCGAATCCACCGCTTCCAGACCCTCCGTTTCTGCGGTGCAAAGAATTCGAAGACTATTTTTATGAGATGAACGCGGAAAATTCGAAGTTTCGCGGATATCTTTGTAAAACGTTAGCGTAGATTCTTTGTTCATATTATATTTATGTTATTTAGAGTTTTGAACGTTCCATGAAAAATTTAGGAGGTCTGAGAACGATATGGAATTACGAGAAATATTTTCTTTTTTAATGTTCGAGAAACGCGATGGGTCATAGAGATAGTGTCACTGATATTAATTCCTTAAATTCTTCTAAGTAGCAAAATTCCACATTTGGAAATTATTGCTTCTTTAGTCTCACAGTATGAACATTTTGTGCAAGTGATGCATGGCTAGAATTTAATTACTATCTCATGCAATATCACCTGGAGTAAATAGTGCCACTGCTTTCATACATCCACATTCACCAACGTCGGGTGCTAATTGCCTGAAGCGACATATTATGGACTGAAATAATAAAAGTCACACGTCATTGCGTTATTACATGAGTTACATATTTATAATTATTGTTTTAGAAAGTTCGTATGCAGTTTGCAGAAGACCAGGAATTGAAATTTAACGATTAGGTTACCTGGATCGTGATCAAATCCTGATTCGTCGTGGCCTCGTCCTTCGACAGTCTCTCTCGTATCTGTTCGTCCTCCAGCAATCCCGAGATATTGCAGGATATAAACCATTGCGACAGATGAAGTAGAAAAAGTTGCGTCCACGAGGCTCCTAGCAGTAACAATTGATCGTGTTTCGAAAGCGCTTGGACAGGTGGTAGAGAGTGAACCCATCTCACAGCCATAAACAGCAAACGAGCGGTTGTTTCCTGACAGAAATAGTTCGTTCGCTCTTAAATGCGATGACGATGCTAGGATAGATACGTATTCTTTACTGATTTCACTGACGAGAGAACACATTCAAGTATAAATAAACTTTGAACTATAAAAAAATACGTCTCGAATGATTGTCTAGGAAATATATTTTTTAATTTATCAGAAGTTTTATTATTTTATGACATTTTAATATTAAAACCGACGTTTGTTACTCTTTAACAGGTTTCATTGTTCTCTCGTAGTTATTGCTTACGTTTCGGCTATAAAATTTCGTATTACTTCGAACAGAATAGTGCTGATGTAATGTCCATGTAATTTCACCTGTAATGGTTCTCGTATAGGTGGAATCGTTTGTAATGTTCCCGACGAGTTCAAACTGACTTCCGTTTGCTCCAGGGAATACTCGGACTCCGGTTGCAGCCTTGCGTTCCATGCGAGTTCCTTGACAGAAAGAAAGTGAGAATACCTTTTTGCAGAAACGAAATATAGCGTTTAATAATTAATTAAATGCTGTAACTAATGTATGTTACTCTACGCGACACTAAAATTTCTGCGATGCGTTTGCTCGCTATAGAAAATTGATAAATCTACGTTTTAATTTTCCTGTTATAAACATAGCTATGTAAAATAACAAAGTAATTATTAAAGAACAAAATGATCAATTTCGCAACTGCAAATTGGCGATTTTCTTACCAGTTCTAATAAAATAGTATCGCTTCTCTATATATTTCTTTCGCTCTCTTAAAAGTATGAATAATGCATTTTCGGGATTTTATAATTTTATATATACTAATTATTCTATTGTCAAAAGTATTAAAAATCTCTTGGCTCTTTTATTATCGCGGTGATTTAATATAAACATTTATTGGGCAACTGGGTATCCACCAATCTGAGTCATCGAGATAAATCACCTTTATTTTGATAATTATATTTTTTCACGATATCGCGATAGTACTAAATATTTTATTGAACAATAGGTAATATTAAATAATCTAAAGGATAAGATTGATTGCTCAGTAACTGTAGTTTTGTAGTGATTACCTTGATTGCATTTTGCCAAACTGTGTTGTCGGCAAACTGTAGATAAAAACACCAACACATGATGCACAGAGAATTGAAGTTTTCTACTTAAAAAAATAAAAAATAGTAGTGACATGCCATGTAATTACTATACAGGTTCTACGTATAAATTAAAAAAGAAGTAATTCGATTCTATTCGGTTCACTCGACAGAATATAGGGTTTAGTTAGTATAGTAAAATAATTATCCGAAAGAATTCCTTTTAGTCAAAAATTCTTCTATCTATTTATTTGAGTAATTCTTTATTCGATTAATTTATTATTTTAATAATGCTTTATTCGAACAATTTCTTATTCGAGAAATTACTCCTGAAGAAATAAATCGATACCATTTTTATTTAAATCAATAACTCTCAATATGGAATCTCTACGCGAATAAATTTTTATTCGAATAAAATCCATTACTTTCTCAAATATTTCTATCCAAGTCTGCTAATCGCTCAGTGTAATAGAATCGCTGAACAACCACTTGTAGCATGATTTCCGACAATGCAAACAAATTCTTCTCTCCACCAAAAATACGTCTCAAGCGGAAAGAGAATAAACGTAGAAGTGGTAGAGGTCGTGGAATCGTCAGTATCAGTCCATTGTGTAAAAGAGAGGCAGGATTTGCTCGGTCGCCGTTATAAAGTTTGCAATGAGGGGGGTGGGGTGGGTGACAACGGGGACCCGAGCAAATTGAGCTGAATTACTTACCTGACACTTCTCGGCGGACATTAGTATCTGAAGAAGGGGAGGCTGCGGCGGCAGGGTGACGTTCGGGGGCGCGGAATAGAGGGTCGTGGCCGACGGTGAATGCGACAGAGCCAGCGATACAGGGGATTGAGAGTCTTCCGGCGGTTTCTGTACCAGCCCCACTGGTCGCGGGTAAGGCATGATCCTTTGGTTGCACCTTATCCTTCTACGGTCATTAAGTTTTCATTGATTTCCCGTTGCTCTACACCGTGTCCGAAAATTTCGCGTTGTACTCTAGTTAATACATTTCTTAACCCTTTCGATACTAGCGCCGAATACATTCAGTATCCTTGTGATAACTGGTGTAGACGAGTGTATGATAGATATTAAACTTTTATAATTGATAGAATTTTATATAAATATTTTTTAATATTAAAGTAGACAGAATTCTTTTTAGAGAAAATTATTGTTTTTTCGCTGCGAATTTTTGGCGTGGCGTTTTGTATAGCAAGAATGTCATGGCAAAGAGAGTGCTTGTATCGAAAGGGTTAAAGTGCCTACACACGATCAATAATACTTTCAATATACCTAGATTGTTAAGCGGGTAGTTTTAGTCTATAACAAGTCTACCTCTTTTCATTTTATTATAGACAAGGTATTCTTTTCCTACTTTGATGCTCAATGCATTATTATTTATCGTTAACATCGTCGATATAGTATTGTCGATATCTAATATTTATATATTAATAATATCATCGATATAAATGCCATCTTCGTTTCGAGTTAGCATCTATTTATATTTAGTAGCAAGTTCGTGCAGCTATTGCTTCAGCGTTTACAAATATTTCACAATAATTTCAGAAGACTTTTAACAAATATTTAGCGTACCTGGAAGGTAATAGAACATAACCGGATCCAGGGCCAGTCCTCAATCGATCGTCGTTCTCAATCGGCGACTGTTGTTTCTCGGAAATCATTGAATGAGGTTTCGGCTTCCTCGGACCACGTACATGTTGTACTGCTAAACATTAGCCATGACATACACATATTATCTTTGTGCTTGAGCTCATTACATTTTACTTAGTTCATTATATATTTAAATCGATACGTGACACTTTATAACAAAAAGATTCTTATATATCATCTATTATATCATTTTTACTAGTGCGTTACTGTTTATCGTGCTTCCGCTTTCGTGGATTTATAATATAAATGAGTGAGAGGAATATAAATAAATTCGAAGTTGGAATAAATAGTAGAAGCAGTAGTAGTTAATATACTATAGACAATAGTCTCCCTAACATTTCAAAAGGATGCTTCTCGTTCACTTTTACAAAATTTACCTTCTATTAACCGAATATTAATACAAATCACTGTAAATTCACTGACAATAAGTTCTATCAAGCACCATAATATACTCAAAATCGAAAACTACGAAACCGTCGAGCGACTCCAGGACAACCCTCTACTCCACTGATAATCTCAATCCTAAAAAGCTCCTCTGTAAGTCAGATTCCCGTCTCGAAGAGTCTCTTTGAAATAGTTGTTCCGATTTGCACAAGAAACACCTGGTCTTACCGCCGCGATCGCCCCCTTTTGTCGACCAATCCACCCGTCACGATCAAGAATCACAAATCATCCCCTAATAGAAGGCTCTCCGGGTCCCCGTTTTCTCATCACTCCGTGGTTTTCTATTAATATCACCTAAGAACTTAACGGTGGGAGCGAAAAAGTCCACGCAGGCTGCGCGGAATTGAGTCTCGGGGATGGTGTGGCCTCTGCCGGAGATGTACGAGCCCTGTATTTTCGTGGTCCAGGCGGGTGGGGGAGGCGGGGTTGGCGGTAGGATAGGTCGACCATAGGAACGGCTCGTCGTAGGAGGGTTGAATCCGCCGCGGGAGAAACGGGGGAGAGAGGGTGAACGCGCGAGGTGGCTGGCCGGGCGTCCGCTTCTACTGGCTCTCCGCGGCAAGACACCGTCGGAGAAGGGTGCGAGGGACGGAGAGAGGGGATGGCGAGAGACGGAGACGGCTGGATGCGGAGAGAGGGATCAATCTAGGGAAAGAGAGACAGAGGGAGAAAGACAGAGAAATGGATAGAGAGAGAAGGATGAATAGAGGGAAAGGGATGGAGAAAGAGAGAGACAGGGCTGGAGAGACAAAGATAAGGAATCCAGAGACAGGCATACACTTTGAAATATGTAGAGGGTGTGTCGATGTAGGTGGCAAGGGACAGAGGGACGGAGAGAGCGAGAATGGAAGTGCAACCGGGTACCTAGCACATCATCATTAATGAGGCTGAGCGGATAGCAGTCGTGGATTCCCACGTTCGCACTGGCGTCGCAATATCTGCGCTTGATCCAGAGGTCGGCCATTGGCGGCGTAAGAATCTCCCTTCGACTGAGGGGGGAGGCCTTTGACGACGGGATCGCGTGCCTGTCCCGTGGGTAACCTCCGCTCCGGATCGAGGAAGGAGGTCAGAGATCGACGGAGTGGTGGGTTTCGTTTCGTGTTTTCAGAGTAATTAATGCGCGACGGGCTGGTTCCTTTAAAGCCACTATCCGGGGAATCTCTCTAGCGGGTTGATTAAAGTGATTAGAGGGTTCGCTGACTCTGCGGAACGAAAGTTGCCGGCTCGGGAACAATGATTTTTACAGGGATTCGGGATCGGCGACGATTTTTGGATGATCGTTTGTCGAGCTGCTTTTTCTCTTTTTGTTTGGTTTGTTAGAACTTTTTGTTAGGTTTTTTAGATTTGTTAGATCTTTTTGATAGGTTTTTTAGATTTGTTAGATCTTTTTGATAGGTTTGTTAGATCTTTTTCTTCCCTTTCGTCCAATTTTTTAGACAATGACAGACGAAAGAAAATTTAAATGTAGGGTGGTATGTGATAATATACTTTTGCAATAATTAATAATTATGTCTTGTACTAGTAAATATTTTTTTGTACATAATGGGGGATTCTATGGGGATGTAACAACGCGTTTTGTTCAAACTAAAAAAGAAATAGGTAAATGTATGTGGTTAACAGTAAGCTTGATTATGGTTAAATTAAATATAATAGAGATGTTATATATATTTTAATGTAAAATGAATGTGCGTTAATTTTTTGTTTTGATTTTTGATTGAACGGAGGTCCCCTACTATTATGACTGAAGGGTGGGCGGAGAAAGGGCGGCTGTGAAAGGTAGGGTGATAATTAATATCTTGGACAATTTTCTTTTGGATTTGCGTACTAATATCTCGTACATTAAATTGGTTCTATTTAAAGAAGATAACTTGCCTGTAATTGTGTTAATATTGCCTTTAATTATGTTCAAGTTGTCTGCGAACTATATATATAAATGCTAAAACATTGAGGTTATTTTTGATATAACCTATAATAAGTAATATATATATATGTATAAGTAATAAGGGAACCATAGTATACATGTATTAGATCGCAAACCGACAATGTTTTTTTTTTTACTATGAAATTTTACTATTTGAATTTTTGTTGACATACCAAAGTGCATATTTTCACTTGACATACCAAAGTGCATATTTTTACATGATATACTAAGTTCATACTTGTGCATTTACCGAAAATAATCGTCACAACGTGTGCATGTTTCGTTCAATTGTCGTTAATATTTTTAATATAAAAATGTCCGTTCTATTATTGGTTGCTTGTCTATATCATTATGTATTGTCTTTGTATTTAACATTATCTATATCATGAATATTTATGATATTATTTAATCATTATTTGAACCTTGCATTTGAGAATATATTTAAAATTCTCACTGTATATTTTAACTCTTCACTGTATATTTTAATTGTTCACTATATACTTTAATTATTCACAGCACACTTTAATTCATCACTGCATACTTTAATTCTTCACTGCATACTTTAATTCTTCACTGCACATTTTAATTCTTCACTGTATATTTTAATTCTTTACTACATACTTTAATTATTCACTGTATATTTTAATTCTTCACTGTATACTTTAATTATTCACAGCATACTTTAATTCTCCACTGCATATTTTAATTCTTCACTTTATACTTTACTTCTCAACTTTACACTTTAATTCTCCACTCCACATTTTAATTCTCCACCGTACATTTTATCCTCCGTATATTTTTAAATCGCATGTTGCGAAATCATAGTCAACTAAAAAAAACAAACTATTCGTTAACTGGGGGACAGAATATTTTCCAAGCGGTAGAGCAAGAGCGCACGTTGAAAAGTAAGGCCGAGGCAAAAATCCGCTTCGGGTCTATTTGTTTTATAGACTAAATTGTCCGTGCATCGAAACAGGTACAAATATTATTATTTTTTCGTGTGTAATAATTGTTTTTTCATCAGCGAGGCACACACCCTGCTGGAGGTAAAAACAGCAGGCGGTGCGCACGTTGTTTGCTTTATAAGCAAACTTCCTCGCGTACGGCACGCAGTCGGGGATATTAGAACGTGAATTCATTTTTAAAAGCATCCTACGATTCGTCTTCTCTCTTTTTGTCCTTTTATACTGGCGGTATGCGCAGTTTGATCGGTTATTAAAAAACAATATTCCCTGCGAGCGAATAAACGCAGAAAACGTGGCTGTGCTTTTGCTTGAAATACTCAGATTGTAAGATTAATGTGAAACGGTGGAATCGATAACAATAACAAAGTGATATGTGGAGATACGAAGATAAATGATATCGGGGGTTTTTTATATTTTATAGTGCAATTTTTATATTCTGCATTCATTGTGTTCTATAATGCAATTTTTATACTCTATATTTTCTGTGTTTTATAATGCCATTTTTATGTTCTATATTTTTTGTGTTCTATAATGCAATTTTTATACTCTATATTTTTTATATTCTATATTTTCTATATTCTATAATGCAATTTTTTGATATGATACTTTAATGAATTAAAGTATCGCGGAAAAATAATGGTGTCCGAACAAATACCGCACGGTTATACATATATAATATAAAATATTACGGTGTCTCTACATCGTTATGCGCGTACCTGCGAAAAATCAGAATAAAACCATTCGCACGGATTTTCTGGATTTTAAATATTTCATTCGTTCTCGTTAATTGAAATCATTATAAAATGCCGCCGACTGCATATCAATTTAGCCTGCGCCCGTATTTTTGTTATAAATCGTGTATAAATGCAACGTGATGACGAATTAAAATACGCGCGTTCATTAATCCCAGTAATCTAATAAAATCACTAATAAATCATCAAATTATCATACGCCGGATTTAATTAAGCATGTTATAAGGATATTATAATTTCTTACTTATGATCAGCGTGAATACTTAATATGGTTATTATATAATATGATCATTTAGGACAATGTATTACTTGTTCTTGGTTGAAGTCTATGAAATAGCAATTTATTTATACGAATTTAATTCTTTATCACTCGCAACAATGTATTAACCGATTACAATGATATTTTTCTTGTTCCGAGATTGACAAAATAAATTGTGAAAATGTCTTAAATTTCAGATATACAAAAAGCTGAAATAGCAGAATTTTCTAACTCTTTTATCGTTTCAAATAACAGCGAAATTATGCACTAAACAATTATTTAGTCCCTTGATTAAGTCAAAGCAATTCGATCTATTCGACTTAGTATTAAAAAAGCTATCGTATTTAAAATATTGGACTACATTTCACTAAGTTCATTTAATTCGAATTGTCCTACAAAGTATCTTGTGTCCAGCAGAGTTCACGAGCAATACACGAAGCAAGCGAGCAACACGCGTAAAGCCGTCCGTTTCACGAATCGTGTTCAACACTCGTGGAAAACTAAATCTGCAATTTCATCGTCCGTGGCTCGAAACAAGCAAGTTGAATGCTCCTTACGACAGAACACCGTCGGCCTTTGAATTTTCCAAGCGAAAATTCCGCGAAGCTCGCCGAACGGGTCCCGGAAGCGGACCCCGGACAAACCTGAAATATCAGAGGACGTCCTGATCCGTGCGCGGCGCGTCGCGACGCTCTCCACACGTGCGGCGAGACCAGTGTACACGTTCCTCTTAATTCGCCGGAACAATTTTTCGCCCGGCGTAAGGGGCTTAAGGGGGCGATTTTCGAGTACGTGCGTACTCTCGCGATCCGGACGTGGAATGGACGTAGGGATTAGGACAGCATGCGCCGGAATGGACCGCGCCCTGTTCCCTTTTCCATTCAGCCGGGCCTCTCTCTCTCTCTCTCTCTCTCTCTCTCTCTCTCTCTCTCTCTCTTCCTCTGTTTCGCTCCGAGTCTCGGCCTCGTCCTCGTTCTCTCTGCACATCCAGTGCACACAGAAGCCACGAGCCGCCGTAATACTCGGCCCCCGAGCCACGTGTGCCCCACAATGCGAGTTCCCACAGTTCGAGGTGGCGGCCGGTTATGTACCCGAAGCAGCGACCAGGTTAGGCTTCGCGTTTTGTCATTCATGCTGCACGGAGGAAAAAGCGCTGACCGAGGAACGCAAGCGAGAGAGCGCCGTCGAGGAGGGAGACGAGGTTTTCGACGATTTCTAGAGAAAATGGAGCAACCGGGGTGCACACCATTCCTCGACCCAACGATCATCGTGAAAGGAAGCAGATCTGACTAAAACCGAGTTCGTCGCGACAATTTAAACCTGTGTTTATATATGTCAAAATATATTAGGATGTCCCATAAGTTTCTTCCCTTTTTTTCATGCGAAATTAATACACGATATTTGTTGTGGATTTATTATGTTATATATGAACCGTTCTGTTCTATAACCTTCTTCCATCTCTCAGGAAGTCTCATTATGCCCTCTTTCCAAAATTGTTGAAGCTTATTTGCAAAATATTCATCCGGGTGTGTTTTTATTTCGCTTATGCATTTGAAAGATTTACCACGGAGAGAATTTTTTAAGGGGAGGAACAAGTGATAATCGGATGGAGCAAGGTCTGGGGAGATAGGAGGATGAGGTAGAACGTCCCAATCAAACTGTAATAATTTTTGCCTTACGGTCAACGCAACACACGGTCTTGTGTTGTCGCGATGGAAAAGGACTCCTCGTCGGTTCGCCAATTCTGGCCGTTCTTCTGCTGTGGCGGCTTTTTAATTGATCCAGTTGATTGCAATATTTGTCAGCATTGATCGTATCACCTCGAGGAAGGAGCTCGTAGTACGCTACACCTTTCCAGTCCCACCAAATGCACGAAAGAACCTTCTTCGGATGAAGTCCAGGCTTCGCAACAGTTGGAGGTCTATTTTCCTTGGACCAAGTGCGTTTTCGATGCACAATTTGGTATAAAATCCAAGTCTCGTTTCCAGTGATAAGTCTGTTTAAGAAAGGATCCCTTTCGTGTCGCTGGAGAAGCAAATCGCACGTAGAGACGCGGTTCATAAGGCCGGTCTCCGTGAATAGGTGTGGAACCCAAACTTCATATCGATTCGCATATCCCAACTTGATTAAATGATTATGCACCGTTGTCTTGGGAATATTAGTGGCATCCACTATTTCGCGCACACTATATCGCGGATTTTTAGCGAGCACAGTCTTGATAATGTCCGTATCCGTCGTTGTTGGGCGGCCGCTGCGGTCTTCATCTTTCAACTCGAAATTGCCAGCTCTAAAGTTTTTAAACCAATGGCGGATGGCCCTAATAGTCGTAGTACCACTCCCGTAAACGGTAAAAATCTCGACTGCAGTGTCCTTTGCACTATCACCTTTTTTAAAGCAATGAAGCATAACGTGTTGCAAAAGCATCTTTTGGCTCTCCAGTCACGTGTGGATTCAATGATTTTCTTTTTGATTCAATGATTTTTTACACACAAGAATTGCAGAATTATTTTTCATAAATATCATGTCTTATCAATGAATTTTAATGGTGTCTCAGAGTGCAAAGGGTTAAACGAAATCTTTTACGAATAACTATAGCAAAAAAAGATCGCAAACGTATTCCACGTACTATTACACGACGCGGCTAGTTACATGCACTACTGTCTCGCCGCGTGTCCGCGTAAATGGAGTTTTACTGTATTTTAAAACTCTTCGAACGATTTCACACTGTTTCGCGTTCGCTCTCCTAATTCCTATTGCGAATCCCCATACTTTCAACCCCTTGCCGTGCCATTTTCTCTAGAAGTAGTAATATAATTAAAATTTCATCGATCGCACTAATTCCTTCGAAGAAAAAGGAAATTGTATATTTATCGTGAGCTTACATTTACTTCGATGTTCAACCCTTTGCACTCCGCGCCCTCATGGATGTTACCTACCTGCTCTTATGAACATTTATATTATTATATAGTATACGTTATAATATTCGATTTTATATGAATTTGTAGACATCGAGAAATAGTTGCAAATCGCTAATAAACTTTAATGTTTAGAATTACGATGTCCCCTGAGAGGGGGCAACGGAGTGCAAAGGGTTAAGTATTGGTAACGAGAGAATAAAATTTTATTTCTAGTTAAAGGAACAGATGAACATTCATACTTAATATTCATACTTAACGTCCATACTTAATATTCATACTTAACATTCATACTTAATATCTTGTTACTAAAAATCTCTGTCTGACTCGTTAAAGTCCAGCAAAGGGGTTAACAGCATCGCGCATCGAGATAACGCGACGAAACGACTTGCGGCACGAGATCCGCGCCGGATAAACTAATTAAACTAATAAATTAGTTTTGTCGGAGCGATAACGGATTCCGGGTTCACCGGACCGCGCGGAAACCGATCGGACTAAGCCCGTTGGAGGTAAAAAAATAAAAAGGGTTCCGCGGAGCGTTTCGCGTTAGGAGAAAACTTCGAAATAGCGAAACTGGCGCCGCGGACAGCAAAAAACCAAGCGGATAAGGAATCGAGTACACAAGTGACAAATACAGCGCGGAGGGAACGCCGGTGTGTAGCCGGGGGTAGAAGCGAAATTTGACTGTGTGTTTGGGAAGCGTGCACGTGTGACGATCATGTGTGTACGCGGGGGGTAGGAGGAGGAGAGGAGGTCGGTGCTCACACGGGCCATGGATCACGGGGCTCACACTCTCTATCCTGCTAAACGGTAAACCGATCTGTGAACATTTCAGCAGTCAGCGATCTCGAAGGCTAATCCCCGAGTGAGTGGGGTTGATACATCGACTACCACCACCACCATCGCCGCCATCACCACCCTCCTCTCTCTCTCTCTACTACTACTACTACTACCACCAACGCCGCCACCATCGACGACGACGCCACCCTCGACGCGTCGCCATCAACGGTTTCCCTGGCGTTCCACGGGTTTAGCCGATTGGAGGGGTCGAATTCGCGGATTCGTGTGTCGGACCCGCGTGTAGGACGCGCCCGTACACGTGTTACCACTCCATAGAGATTCATATGGAATGCCAACCCTCCCTCCCCTCCGTGTGTGTGCACGGCCAGCGACGCGTACGCGAAAGGGACACGACCTTGCGAACCTTTTTCCTGTCTTCTGGAAAATGCCGCGCCTGTTGCAGCCGCCAATGCGAATACACCGACGCGAATTTTAACGACGAATGTACCTTCGATACGCGTTTCATTTGTTTAGATAGGCAGTTCTTTTACCGTAGGGTGTAAATAGTGTTTTGGTATAGTATAGTTTATCGCTAAACGCGATAAGATAAATTGCGGAATATTAGCATTAAAAGGTGAAAATCTTTGTACGATACTGTACTTTTATAGCATTGGATATCGTGATTTTTGTTTAATTTGTTTAAACGGTAAATTATGGTATAATAATGATAGGGAGGATTGGCGAACTATAGTGCTCTTCTGTTAGAGAGGATGAACGGAGGGTGCTGCGAAATTAGCTATCTGTATTCATATACCATATAATTTGCAATGATCTTGTAAGAATTAGCAAACAAAATAGTGTTACAGATTTTTTAAAGATAGACGATGTCATTTAGAAACGTAATCGTACAGCAAGCAGTAAATAAATAAACGAAGCTTAGAATAATTGTTATATATCTCTAATAAACATCTATACATCCTAGGAAGGGATGTATATACTCCCATATTATCTATAGTTAGATATACAGAAAATATTTCATAGATCTCGCTTACTTTGTTCTTGTCACTTAAAAATTCCCCTTTAATATTATATAAAATTCAAGAAAACTGTGCTTTAACCCTTTGCACTCGGAGCTATTTTAATTCGAAACTTAAAATAGTCCTTTCGACCTTCAGTGTTTTCGTTTGAAGCAGCTTACTGTATTTATTACAGTATTATAATGTCAAATAATGTTATAACAATCTTAAAATAATTTTGAAACGTGACAACAATTTTTCATGGCGCCTCAGAGTCACCGCTCGAGTGCAAAGGGTTAATAATACTAAAGATAAATCTCTCAATATCCTAAATATTATTATCACCTAAATATCGCAGTATTAAAATCGCAAATTACGTACAATACATGTGTAAATACAATCCATGTTAACAGTTTAACATGTCAGCTGATGTATCGTCTGTGTCAGAAGCGGTATTTCAATCGACGGTATACACTGTACAAGTAGGTATGTTATGCAAATTGGCAGGAGGGCCAACGCGTATGATATTTCACACATGTTTAAATGAGATGACCACCGATTAATGGATTGTACAATAGGATTACTCATACAGCGTATACCTGACTCAGAAATCCTTGGTTGGACAGAAGGAATACTATTAACTTCGCCACGTGTCCATGTAATTTATAATCACTTTTTACAAAAATTTAGCTTCGCTCTTCTTTTTAGTTTAGCGATGAATATGATTGAAATGTCGCTTCTGAATATAATACAGTAACAAGCAAATAGTTAATTTACAAAACACAAATTCTTGCATCAGTTTCAAGAAACAATAGGCTTTTAGATATTAATTTTTTAACAATAGAAACTCTTCCCTTGAGAATTGTATTTTTTCCAATTATTTTAAAATTACTCTGTTCAATAATCTTGTTAACGTATTATTATTCACACCACGGTGCATCTCAAAAATATTTAGATTAATCCATTTAGAACTAAGTTATTGTTCTAAGAGTCATTTAAATTATTTCCGGCCTTGCTGTACGTATTGCCAAATTAATAGGACGAATATTGATGCTTATAAACTACCCCCTTGGCTCACGTTGCACTCTGAATGCGCATTTCCGCATCACTAATACCGATTTGCATCCCTCTACTCATGCACCCTCTACTCATTGCATAGAACAATTATAATTATCTTTTGATTAGCAGACCTCTGAATTTTCAGAATACTTTATAAATAAAAATGGATAAAAAAGGAGATACAATTATTCGAGCCTTGCGTCTCATTGTAATAATTAAAAATCGGTGACTATAAAAACGGCTCGCGAGGCTCGAGTAATCTTCCCCTCCCGAAATTTTCCACTTTTCTTTACGAGCTATAAAAGGGAGGGAATATACCGTATTTCAGAAATGGTCATCCGTTTTACATCGCGCGTTGAACGTCGGAAAAGAAAGGAAAACGATCGTTCGTCGAATGGACGTGACGCGCATCGCCCCGGATGCATAAGCTAGCAGATGTAATTCTCGCAGTTATGTGAACCGTGTATGTACGTGATGCAGCTCTTCGGAGCGTTAGTATGACAGGTGACGATCAAAGCCCGGCTTAGTGCAACGAGTCGTTCAGTCCACACAGATCGTGCCCTACCGCAAGAGGGAGAGCATGCTCTCTAGCCCCGTCTTCCTCTTTTCTCCACAGTCTCAGCGCGATACCGTATCGTTGCGTCTCTGTTTCTCTCTCTACGCGCCTCTCTTCCTCTTCCTTCACGTCCCTCTCTCTCTCTCTTTCTCTCTACGCGTCCCTCTTCCTCTACGCGCCGCTCTCTCTCCGTCTTTCTCGCCCTTTCTTTCTCTCTCTCTCTCTCTCTCTCGTTCTCTCTTCGGGACCCGCTTTACAGTTTACCGTTTATGTGGATGGATTGATGCTGCCGGCCGCGTGTACGGCACGCCTCGCTTCGTTGCGTTACCAGCCGTCCACTCCCACGCAACCCCCTTCCATCATTCTCGCCCCTGTTCTATGGTTTTCGCTGTGTGTCTGCCTTTCTTCGCTCTCTCTCTCTCTCTCTCTCTCTCTCTCTCTCTCTCTGCCCGTGGTCTACGAAACCACGCTGGCTACAGGGCCAACAGATCGGTCGAAACCGTGACGCCGTAGGCTCGATACCTCCAACAGAATCTTAGGGGTAGTTTTCTTTCGGCGACGGAGACAATGGTTCGCTTGTCGCCTGACGGACCACATGCTACGAGTCGATCAAAGAGAATATATTCTTTCGAGGACGAAATCCTTGGTTAAGTGACTAGATCATGGTATGGATCATTATTATTAGGTGTGTAAATCGACCCCCATTGTGATATATTTCACTAATAAGTTTTTTAGAATAGCGCTGCTTCGTTTTAAATTATTTTCCTAAAAAGATTGAATTTTTGTGCTTAGATATTTTTATCTCGATTTTAATAACAGGAGATTCAATTTGGATGAGGGTAGGAATTTTTCTTGTTAAATTTAACCCCTTGCACTCGATGCTATTTTAATAATAGTAGATACATAAAATTCACGATAGAAATACGCTAAGTCAGAAAAAATTATCATAGATTTACAATTAAAATAGCATCGAGTGCAAGGGGTTAAATTTAATATGAAAAATTCCTACCCCTATCCAAATTTAATCTACTATTATTAAAATTAAATTTGGATAAGGGTAGGAATTTTTCTTGTTTTTAACCCTTGGCACTCGAAGCCATTTAAATTGTAAATCTAAGACGATTTTTCTGACTTTCTATTTTCTCTGAGAAAATTCGCTATATTCTAAATTATTATATTAATAAATTCGTTATAAATTTAATGATCTTTTGAATCCATATTTTAATAATATATACAGAAATTATTTTGGAACGTGGTGTAACAATTTTAGTGGTTTCCTCTGAGTCACCACTCTATTAACAAAGGATTAATACAGTACCACTGCGAGGAAACAAAAATGACAATTTCAACTACTGCAACTCAATTACTGAAATTAATTTACCGCCGTCAAGAAAACATATAGAATATTGGTATTCCTTTAATTATTTTTCCATCTTTGTAACGTCGTTTTCCATGGAAGGGTGGTGGTAGGAAGAACGAACTATCGGAAATAATCTCGATTTTCTGCCGGTGAAAAGGGGCAAACACGGGTGGGGAGGCGCGTCGGTTTAATTCCGGTTCAGAGTACTTCGTACTTCCAGAAAGGGGTGGCCTTCGAATTATGAACGGAAACAAAGAGATTTAAACTTCGAAGTTGCGGAGCGGCGATCGATTGGGCATGAAACGAGAGGCAAAGTTTGCGGATCCGAACGCCTCGCCCGATTTGAATGTGTACACTGGAAATGATGTTGACCGTTCGGCCTGGGCGGAACTATGGGGTTCATTATTCGGTCTTGACAAGTCAAGACTACTGTCGCCTCCGATTCTGCCATAATCATTTATTCCGTACCTTGAATGACGCTGTATTATTTCTATTATTATTGAGGCAAATCTAATAGATACTACGAAATTTATTTATCAATAAATGTTCCCCCGGGCTTACATAAAATAACGCTGATTAATTTCTAGAACTATTCAGGATAGAATAATTCTAATAGAATCTAAATTCCATTAACCCTTTGCAGTCGGAGCCATTTTAACTGGAAATCCAAAATCTTCAAACAATTTTTTAAATATTAGTAAATTTGGTGAAGATTATTTTGTAACGTGGCATGATAATTTTTAGAGTCGCCATTCGACCGCAAAGGGTTAACAGATAATAGATAAGTCTCCGTTTATTTTACACAAAAATTTTGATACAGCATTTACTTTTCTGTGACGCGACGAAGAATTCCCTGATCGCGATCACGGTTGGACGGTCTTTGCCGAATGTCTGCGAGCAGGAGAAGAAAGCTACGACTCTCCCTAAGAATGGGAATCATCGAGCTGCGTGGAATATTCGATAAGAAGCCTCTCTTTCCCTTTACAAGCGACAAATCCGACGCGGTAAGCCGCTTGGTAATCTTCTGATATCGTTTAACGCCATATTTCGCGAAATATATACGGGTCTCGGTTTAGTCCGCGGAAGGGCATTTCGTTGGCAAGGTAGACGGGCGAGAGCAAATGACACCGGGAGGGATGAATTCACGTCGAAATCGGGAGGGTTGCTGCTGGTACAGAGGGCCAGGGGGTTAGAGATCTCCGGGTTGTCGGCCGGCGGATGATTGCGTGCCTGCGGCGGCGCTTCGCGAAGCATCACCTGTCTACGTAATATATCACTTATCGAGTGGTCACCTCACAACGCATAGTGTTTTAACCCCTTCGATGTCGCGTATGTTACTTTGGGAAGTGCAATATTCCATGGAAGGTATCGATAATTATTTAATTGGCAGAGATGTTATAGATCGCCTTGGAATATTTTGTTGTATTTTGCAAGTGAAATTAACTCTTTCGGAGATTTGCAAGTCAGAGTAATTTGCTAGAGTTATGCTAATTTGCTAGGATTCTATAGAAATGGACTATTTCTCGAGCATTTGTAGATTTATTAATGTGAAATAGATTTCGATATTACTGCCTTTGTTGTTCGACTTTAAATTAAAGAAGTTAAGATTATCTGACGATCATAGTATAATAAGTCGTTCAAGTCACTTTTCTGTCGATAATATTTAATTATAGTTAGGGGTCTCACGTTGATAGAATAATCAGGTATCCTTGCACGAGTGGTGCATTCGAGAAGGGGTTAATTCTATGCACAAAATCGAATCGAAAATACAGAACAAAATTGTTTTTTATTATCGTAAAAATCGACTTTGAATGTTCAGCATTTTTAGCAATTTTTACAGTAATAGGGAGAGCTATATTAATATTTTTAATTTGTAATGTATATATTACGAGTCTCATTTTCATTTAAATCGAATAATTTTAATCTTCATAATTTTAATTTTCATTTAAATCTAATAAGAGTATTACAGTACATCGCGTCAATGTTAATTATATTAGTACTGCTTATAATTGACATAAGCCTTGAAAGAAAACATTCTATTCTTTATTTTCGATTTATTTTTTCACGTAGAATCATTCGCTTGTGAATGCTTGGACCTCCTGTATTCCAACGAAGAGTAACATATAGTCAGAACAACTTGCCTCACAATGTAAAAATAAATTCCTCTCATCTTGTAAAATAAAAAAGTAATCATGAGATGACAACTGGTTCAGGGATAAAGCCATTGCTAAGAAATCTGCCAAGAAATGGTCAGCTGTTACGTTCCAATTTTGTAAGAAATATAAAATTCGATACAGTAAGTGGAAACATTAAATATAGTAGGTAAAGCATTAAATATAGTAGCTTTCTACATTAAATATAGTAGGTTTCAATATTAAATAAAGTAGCTTTCAACATTAAATATAGTAGGTTTCAATATTAAAGCTAGTAGCTTTCAACATTAAATCCAGTAAGTTTAAACATTAAATCCAGTAGCTTTCAACATTAAATATAGTAAGTTTAAACATTAAATCTAATAAATAAACAGAGCATCAGCTAAAACAGTTTCCTAAAAACCCTCCGCGACCAGCATCGTCCGTCGCACTTCGTTCATCATCCCCTCGGTGTACGACATTCATCCCCGTTGATTATCTTCATGAACTACCGCTAATTTCCAAGAAAGGTAGAGCAACCATGGAAAGCCTCTCGCAACGAGCATACACTCGCGCGTAACGTTTCCGCGACGGATGACTGCGAGGGATGAACAGAGAGAGAGTGAGAGAGGGAGAGAGAGAACAGAGGCGGAAGATGAAAGTGCAAGAACGAGAACGTTGCCCCAACCCCCAGTGTGGAGTCTCCTTAACGTTAGGAAGCTCTGCCACTAATTGAATCTCCTCTCTTACTCGCGTCTGGAGCCTCAGCAACTGCTGGGAACCGGAGCACCCGCCCTGCATTAAGCACCCCCGACACCCTGGGCACCCTCATCCCCATCGAGCGGTCTGGTCCGCCCCTGGCTGCTTTTCTCTTTTGATATGTACCTCTGCCGCTGCCGTTGCCTCTCTCTTACGCTCTCTCTTTCTCTCTCTCTATCTCTCTTTTTCTCGCTCTTTTTCTCTTTCTATCTCTCTCTTTCTTTCTCAATTTTTCTCTTTCTTTCTCTCTCTATCTCTCTTTCTTTCTCACTTTTTCTCTTTCATTTTCTCTCTCTTTCTTTCTCTCTTTGGTGCTTTTTAGCTATCTCCGTTCTCCACTTTCCTTTAAATATAATCTGTCTCTCTTTACCTTCCTTATTCTTTCCCCCAGCCTTTTTCTCTTATTTGCTTCTACCCCCTCGCGACTACCCCCACCCTTCCGTCGGATCGTACCTCTCTTTGCCTTTATTATTTGGTCAAACAGTTGCGCATATTCACGAGTCTTGCAGTGGAAAGAGCAATATTTTTATTGACCAGTAGAAGGGCTGGTTAATGAATGTTACTGATACTGATCTGTTTCGGCATCAATATTTTCTTTGTAGTGGTGATGAGGGGCTTGTAAGTAGGTATAATGTGTGATGACTTTAACTGAGCTTTTGGTTGAGTTGGTTATTGTATTTTAATTTATAAAGTGCGTGGAAATTATTAGGGTTGTTGTGCCAGAAATCGCTCATAATTGAGAAGTGAAGGGTTGCTGTGGTTATTCGATTTACTCGGCTTTCTTTATGAGTAATTAAAGAAAAATATTTGAATTGCTAGACTTGAATAGCTAAAATTGAAATAAATTGAAAATTCAATCTTGCACCAAATAATAAAATAAATCACAAAGCCAATTTTTATTTCACTTCCTCAAGTTGCAGGTATATTATATTATAAGGTATATTATATTAATATAGTAAAAAATTATTCAGTATTTTTAAGAGTCTCGCGATGCTAAAAGCAACTTAGAAAAATCAAATCAATGATCCAGCAAAAGGGTGCATTCTTAAAAAAATGCATCGATAATTACCCTAAATTCCTAGCCTCTATTTTAACACTATATAAACCTATACTATACATCAGCTTTTTTACGCACTTGTCGAATTGCACGAAGCGCGGCGCGCGTCGTTATCGCCGACATAATGTAATGCCGCATCGAAAAGAGATTACCAGTTTCCGAGCGATTAATTAATTAAATGGAAATAGCCGGAGCAACGCTTATGGAAGGACCCGATTGAAAAGTTTTCAGTGTGTCAACGACATCTCGTCTACATTTGCCGGGATAAACTGTGAGGTCAGGTGGGAAATATACATCGGCTTCGTCAGAGTAACGGAAGTTGTGCGACTGTAATTATAAAATTAAGCAATATAATATAGAGAATTCTACTTTGTCAATGAAATGTTCCAAGTGTTACGATCGTTATGTGTATCTATAGTATTTTACTGTATAATAATCGGTAGTATAATCTATTATTATATATAGTAATCTATAGCATAATCTATTACTATATATATAGTAATCTATAGCATAATCTATTACTATATATATAGTAATCTATAATATAATCTATTATTATATATATAGTAATCTAAACTATAATCTATTACTATATATATATATATATATATATAGTAATCTAAACTATAATCTATTATTATATATATATATATATATATAGTAATGTATACTATAATCTATTACTATATATAATAATCCATAGTATTTTACTATAGATATACAGACGTATCATGAAATACGGCGCGAAAGTGCCACGTATCGATCAAATGTGAGATCAAGGAGAAGGGGAATGTAGCATGATTCTGCAGTATCCTTATTAAGTCTGCACTTTCGTCGTGCCCCTGTTGAAGTCTCCACATAGTCCTTCAATAAAGACACGCAATCTTCTACATCTCGAAGAAAGCGAAAGGCACGCCCAATTGGCATTAAACATTTAACAAAATATATTTGAATAATAATAACAGGAGTCCTGTAAAATATGATCGAATCTCGTCGAATTATTCTTTTTATAATGCTCCGTCGCTTTTATTATATGAAAACATGTACTGTGTCAATTGCGGAGTTTATTATGTTCTAGAGAATGCATCGGGTGCGATTCTAATCGAATCAAGTTGCAAAAGCAACATCAAATAGAGTACTCAAGCTGAATCGCTATGTCATTGGGCCTCTCTGAAGACCGTTTGCTTAGGAAGGTTTGCTGCTGGCCGGTGGCTAAAGTAACTTTCTTTGTGGTATATTTGTGGTCACGTGGCCTTAGTTCAGCTCCTTTGAGCAACGAAACCGTAAGTGATCTAACTGAACAGCTTGAATTTCCTGATAATTATACTATAAGTTTTTCATATTGCATAATACAAGAATTTCTAAAAAATTCTTGCAGTAAAACGTGAAAGAAGTTTATTGAAAACTCGACTTTGATTCGATCAGATATCAAAATTAGGTGAATAAGTTTTTAGCATTTGATTCCCATCTTTATGCTCTTAATATAATATATTAATTTGATATGTGATATATTGTGTGAATTGTGTTTATATGCAGAGTATTATTCAGAGTATTGTAAATAAGTATTATGGAAAGAACTCGTGTGATTAAAGTAGCAATCAGATTTTTATTCATCATAGTTCATCGCTAACACGTTAACTGTCGTGACTGCCATAATTGTTAAAGATTATGATTGTTCATTGCTTTAAAAGCATGAACAAACCGTGTTTTTAAAATACAAATATTTGTGACAATATCAGTCATATAATTAGCAAAGCTACGATCGCATGTATTACGTTTCAATCGCGACACGATTCAATATTTTATTTAACACCACTTATTATATTGCGTAATATGAATTTTAATGATGGATTTAATTGAATTTAATGTGAATTTTATTGCGTACATAAATATATATCAAAATACGCACCGAAATGTGCATATTAAAATATGCAAAGCTTGTCATCGTGTTTCCAAGAAATGAATATAATATACCTTTTAAATATATAACTCGAATCCGACAATTCTTATTATACAACATAATAAAATCATTGTGGAAAATTATAAAATCGTAAATTAATTCTGAGTGCAAGAAAACCATCATCGAAACTGCAATTTTGCGCGAAGATTTGCAGTCTACTATTTGCAAAGGAATAGTTATTTAATTTGTTGTAAAGCTGAAACGAGGAGACCTCGTCAAACAGTCAACGTGTTAAATGAAAGATAGTCTTCGAAATTATTGGAATGTTAATGTAATTGGTATTACTTACCGTCTCTGTTCATCTTAGCTTTAAAACACATAGCAAGACGACAAGCACGGCATTGGTTCCTCAGTTTCTTATTAATAGGGCAGCACCCTTTCAAAGCGCCCTGCTCCTTGCACACGTATTTCCGATTCTCGTGGATGCTCCTCTTGAAAAATCCCGAGCAACCTGAAATTCCCCACAAATTCATCCTCGCGATTTATATTATAAACTCGCGCATCATCTAGAAAATAACAAAAACGCGACAAATATTGGGTTGGCAATTAAGCAACCGCGGATTCAAAGTAAGAAGGAAAATTCAATTCTTTCGCTGAAAAATATAAGTTTATTCAATCAGACGAATCAATTTTGCCGCTGCCTTTCTTTCAAGGCTTCACTTTAATGTACTGTATATAACATAACAATCGTGCATGCGACGCTTGCTTTTTTGGAAATAATGTAATAAAATATGTCTGAAACGCGCGCGCCTTGCCCTTCCATCTTCAAACTGTAATAAAAACGAAACTAAATAATTAATCGGTGCGTTTTTCTTACTAAATTAAAGGTGGAAGTCCCAACAGCAAGAAAACAATATAGATCGGGCGCTTTTTTATCCTGCCTTTTCGGAAATAATACAATAAAATATGTCTAAAATGAGCTTCATGTCCTTCCATCTTCAAACAGTGATAAAAACGAAACTAAATAACTAATCGATACAATTTTCATTCTAAATTGAAGATGAAAGCCCAGATAGTAAGAAAATGATATAACTTAATTACTTTGAACACGTTGATAAAACAAAAGAATGCGCTGAGACCATCTATATATATAATTGCCAACCCAATAATATATCCTGCCGCGTGCAACATAAACGAGACACGTAATAAATTAATCTTTTATAAACCCATTGTGTCGAGGTAGGCGAACGATTAAATTTCATATAAAATTTTACGACACCTTCGACCTGCGATCATTATAGTCGCAGATATATTCCCGGATAATGTTTCTATTGTGTATGGTAAACTGAATTTAACGTTGTTATTTTAATACTTTCTGAACGTGTGCGTCGATGTTTGCAAATGTCAGTGGATAAGACAAATGGCGTGGCGCCTGGTATTCAAAATTAATGCCGAATATGTGGTACGTTCGCGTTTATTATACTGAAATTCGTGGATACCGCGAATATTGCACCGTGTGTGTAGTATTTTGCTTTCGAATAGTATGGTATAATGTGTTTAACGCGATCAAACCTTCAAGATTTTTATATCTTTTTTAAGAACATAAAACATCGGCCATAAAACATCATTTTCCATGCCAGTTTCTTTCAATGGTAAATCGCATCTCAAAGTTTATACGATTTACAGCGTTTTAAATCGTGTTTGCATTATTAATTGTTAGAACGTTTTCTTGAAATTTGTAGAAATGTTACGTAGAAATACTAATTAATTTGATATTGCTTTTACACGTTATGACACTATATGTCTGCATTGCAAATTATTTTTGCAATACTACAGTTAACAGAAACCATTATATATCGATTTTACTTAATAATTTACAGATTTTCATTTATAAATATTCATTTACAAATATTCAATCATAGTTTCGAAAATATTCGTGGGTAGTTAGGAAAAATATTAAAAAATGAATCGCTCCGTCCGAACAAATATAATTAATAAAATTACACTCCTATTAATAGAAAAGAACATTAACCATTCTATAAATAGATCTAAACTTATAAAATACAACTTCTATTTAATGAAAATAGGCCTTGAGCTTGAAATATAAGTCAGATACGGCGCTTGTTTTTTTGCAAAAATTATAAGAAACGAAACTGTATATTTTAACAAGAAATAACGTGATCTATCTGTTATTATAATTTACTATATCATGTGTAGTGGATATTAGAGTAGGGAAAGGATTTATAGTTACCGTCGCAACTGTAGGTGCCGTAGTGTTTCCCAGAGCTACGATCACCGCATACAGTACACAGTATATCGAGCAGTCTGTCGCCTATAACAAATAATTACTTCACACTTAATTAGACAAAAAGATGTAGAAAAGTACGAGTTACATTATTTTTTAAAAATTCGATGTTGTACAGTGCCGGCGCGAGAATTTGCGCTACTGGAAGAATAATAAGTTATTTGGTTAAATGAACGAAATTGCGAATAGATTATTTAGTTATATGTAGAGTAGATTATTTAGTTAAATATAGACTATATTATTTAGTTAAATATAGACTAGATTCTTTAGGTAAATATAGAATAGATTATTTAGTTAGACATCGGATAGATTATTTAATGAGATATAGAATAGATTATTTAATTAGATTATTTATACCGTAGTAGTAGATAACAAAATAGAAGGAAAATGTCACGGCGAATATTTTCAGTAGAAACAGTCTTCAGTGTCAGACATGCTAAATTCATCGCCTATTTCTGCTTCGAAACATTGTTAGATAATACTGTTGCATAATTGAATTAATTGTACATTGTAACAGGTACAAAAGATATTTTTAAGATTTCGTCACGCCTGCTTTATTAATGCCATTAATTATTAGTCAGTTCTGCAATTTACAAAAGGGAAGCGTTTCAACGTTGATTTCAACCCTTATGGCATTTTGTCTTCCAAAATTGCCACGCTAATAACTATTATAGTTATCTCATTATACAACCAGTGATATTATTGCTCCTTCTACTGCAATTTAACACTAGCTTTAATGTTATAAGTATTATGGTCTAGTTAATTCAGAAAGATTATTTAATGTCAATCAATATAAATCCAAAGTCCTTCCAAAATAAGTTTCACTTTAACTCAAAGCTTCTAAAACCAAATCCCACGACTAGCTAATAATATTATATTAAAAATAAATATTTTTAAAAAGCGAATATATTAACGTAATCACTTTTGTATAATATATTACAAATCACTGCGTATTTATTCTTATTCTCTCAATAAAAATTCCAATGACTATTTCAAATTAGCAAAAGCTTCAATATATTCGATGCATTAGTTTATTTAATTTTTATTGCACGATCAAATTATTCGATCAACAATCACGCTACGTGGTTGACAGTTTTCCCCCCTTGGGGTATCAAGGCCGATCAAGAATCTTAAAACGTGAAAAGCTGGCGGAAAGAGGTGTCCGTTTAAGAAAGCGACGCCGGCCGCAAGAAGAACTCGAGCGTTAATCTGTTCTCCCCTTTTCGGAGGAACCCTAATCGCCCTAATGATCCGCGGCAAGAAAAACACGGCCATGCCTAAGCCAACCAAAGCTTCCGCTTCTGGCCTGGGGAAACCGACCGCCTTCTTCTCACACCCAAAAACCTACCAAACCTAACCCGATCAGAGACGAGTTACTTCAACCCCAACAGATTACCTTCTTCGACGTTTCTGCTTATACTTGCATTCTTATGTACGGAGCAGCGATTAAACACCGATTCTAGCGACGACGATACTTTCATTAGAGATAGCAGATACCACTAATACTCCTAGGACAATAGTATTCATTTATTCTATAGAGAATCGTGAAATGAAAATGCTCGATGAAGATTTTGCAAGTAAGTCTGATGTTAATCTTTTAGTATGTTATACGTTATTTGATGTTGTTGTATATTGTTCGACTTTATTACACTTTGTTCTGCTCTATTGTACTCTGTTATACTTTATTTCAGTCTACTGTACTTTATTCGACTCTATGCCACTCAACTGTACTCTATTCGACTCTATTTCACTCAACTGTACTCTATTCGACTCTATTCCACTTTATTCAATTTTTCTCCACATTATATTCTACTCTATTATACACTATTCTACGCTAGTTCATCTCTATTCCAGTCCATTCTACTCTATTCAACCTTATCCTAATATATTCCACTCTATTCTGCTCTATTATGCTATATTCCACGCTATTTCACATTGAACTGAACTGTTTTAGAAAGAGGACATAACGAGATTTCCTAAAAGATGGAAGAAGGTTCATATGTAACACTATAAATTAACTTCAAGCAACAAATATCGTCTATTAATTTCGCATAAAAAAAGGAAGGAACTTATGGGTCACCCTAATATTTAAATTGCATTTTTACAATTTTTGCATTCCGTATATATCGTATACGTGTAAGTTCAAGTTAATATTGTTTCTTATAAGTTTTCACTTTGTGTTAGATCAAAATTATTGCTATTTTATAAATAGCAAGTACGTTCTTTTATAAATTATTTTAACAGATAGAAAATAGTGAAACTTTTTTAATCTTTCTGTTATTTGTAGTTACAGCTGCTCGAATTTGTCACAAATGCATAAAAACCTAAATCTTGAAATAATCGACTTAAAAAATAATTTTTGGAAGCGAAGAATAATTAAACTGACAACTTCGCAATCAGCGTCGGTCGAAGCATTCATTATCGAAAAAGAAATGTATTTATTCAATTTAAATTAGATAGAGTTAATATAATATAGGTTATTATCAACCCCCTCGGCTTCCGATTTAATTTCAAGGCCTCGAATTAAAATATACTATTATTTAATTTCACGTGGACTACGTACGCGACGGCAGAAGATATAACAATTCGTATTGCTTTGAAACCACTTGCAATATTGTCAGATTGCTATCAAACGTCTTAATTGACGATTAAAAATTGAAAATAACCACTTACGCCTCTAACACCCACAAACCTATACGATAATCTTTAGATTTAACAAAAGCAAAAATTCGTGCGTTTTATCGTTCACAGATTCGACTAACCCGTAACCAAGTCGACTAATAAACAAATCGACTAAAAACCAAATCGATCGTTATAACTATAAATTAACATCAATTAGCATTGCTAAAAAAATTCACAAAATACACATCGTATCATAAAGAAATTCCCCAAAAAAATAAACGAACCATAAATACATAAACTGTCAATTACACGTTATACAAGATCATTTATCACGTCGCACGGACTATAACTAATCGCTATCTTCCGCCGCGGACATCACTGTACGACCGTAAACAAAACTAGTCCTCAAGCTACCGCTTGACCCTACCATCTCCCTATAACAAAAGAGTATACTAATCCCAGCACTATTCACTTAAAAATCGAACCAAAAACAAACCAGCCAATAAAACGAACCACACGATCCTTGAATCTCGTCTTCAAAATATCAGTCGCGGTTTAAAAAAATAAAACCGTAAAAATTGATCGTCCATCATTGTCGCGGGTCCGCGAAAGAAAGGTTCGATGATTAGAAGAAGCGCGTTTAGGCTAGCCGCGAATCACTGTACACTGCGAGAGCACACGCCGTAGGGGGGTTGGTTACCGGAAGCAGAGGCAGACAGGCAGGCAGGCAGCACACCTATATACCCCGTTGACAATATAAGCAAGAGACGCGCCTTATCGAACTGACCTGCGCCCATCCTTCGCGGCTGATCAAAAGTCGAGCATCCCCAGACGGACAACCGGGCTGGTGGTCGTTCCGATACGACGCCGAGGGAGTCGCGCGAAGTCCCGAAGCGTTCTCCGTGACGGGGTGGCTTCGAGCCTCGGCGTACCTACTCATCTCGCCGGGAAGGGCGTACCCGCGACCGCGTTCATGTTGCCGGCTGGTGTGTCGGTGTATGGGCACGAGGATAGACCCCCGCGTGTCTCTCTCTCTCTCTCTCTGTCTCTCTGCCACACGGGGTAACTACGCATGTATAGGACCGCTGCCCGACTGGCTGTCGCGGAATTACCCGTCTCTCCTGACCGTGGCCATACTACGCGGAATCACGGGTCGTTCTTCACCACGCTCGACGTGCCACCTAACCCCCTGGCGGGGGTGGGCACGCGGCGACGCGAGTCCCGGGGTGCGGGCGACGCCTCGCACACCTACGGAACTTTCTAAACGGCCACAAGTCGGCGTAGCCATGACTTCGACGCTAGCTAGCGATGGCGGCGAACGCCTCGTGTTACGCGGCGATTCTTGCAGAATCGCGATCAGTCGACGCGAACATTAGCTTCGCCTCTTTGATTTTATACTTCTTGAAGCCATAAAGCTGCTGCCATTAGAAATGCCGGCATAGGATATATATTTTTGCCGGCAGAAATGTATATCCTTTGTTTAGCTATACTCTTTTTTTCAAAATTGAACCTATGATTTTGACGCTATCTAGCGATGGCGACGATCCTTGGAGAATCGCGATCAATGCGCGTGAAACTTAGCTTCGCGTCTTTGATTCTATATTTCTTGAAGTCGCAAAGCTGCTTTTGTTAGAAATTATTGTATATATATCCTTTGTTCATCCATACTGTTTTTGAAAGTTGAAACCATGATTTTGACGCTATCTAGCTAAATATCTGTCTAAATAGCTACACTTTTGTCTGTCTGAATGACTACCCTTTTATCTATGTAAATGGCTACTTCATCAGTCTTTTAAATAGAAAGAACTTTAATGACGTGAAAATGATTTTGAAACATGATTTAACAATTTTAGAGTCTAGCTTAAAGGGTTAATACTAGGCAACGTTAATGATTTGCCATTATATGCATAATATAATATACTATAATATAGTATGCATAATATAATATACTATAATATAGTATGTATAATATAATATACTATAATATAGTATGCATAATATAATATGCTATAATATTGTATGCATAATATAATATACTGTAATATAGTATGCATAATATAATATACTGTAATATAGTATGCATAATATAATATACCTTAATATGTATATAATATAATATTATATACGTAATTACAAAAGCATTCGCAAATTCTTCTGGTGCCTTTGCGATTTCATTGCTGATCCAGTGATTTTCATCAAAAATCCAGAAAATCCGCAGTCTATTGTACTATTTGCAGGAAAGTAAAACTATAGAGAGATTGTTGTATATGTTTTATATTAAATACGTGTATTGAAGCTGTCTCTGGGAAACGAGAGACGAAAAATAAACAGTTAAGGCTACGTTTGTCGTATTATCGGGTTTTCCGAATTACTGGATGCCGGATTATTGGAATTCTACTGTATCTGGTTATACTAGGTCTACCGAAAAGTTCTGTTCAATAATAATGTCATCGAGTTTCAACACGATCCTACGTGTTCGTTGCAAATATATAATATATATTTATATATGGCTACTTCCTTTTTCGCCGTTGTGTTTCTATGTACGTGGCACTCGGAGCGTTAAAGTTATTTTAGAAAGAATTTATTTGGAAAATAACATAGGTACTTTGTGGTATAGTTTAGTCGAGAATTAAATTAAATAGTAAATCAATTCACTGTCGTAATAAGTTATGGTTTATTGATTTATTAATTTAGTAATTTAGTGATGTATTAATTTACTGATTTATTTGTGTATTAATTTAGTGATTTATTATTGTATTAATTTACTGATTTACTGATGTATTAATTCACTAATTTATTGTGTGTTGATTTACTGATTTATTGTGTGTTAATTTACTGATTTATTTGTATAATTCAGGAACACAATTACTTGCTGTTCGATGTTTGAAATTGATAGATTTGTATTTTCGTTGATTACTTGATTTTCATGGGGATTGATGGTATAAAAATGTCGAACATACAGGGTAATCAGTAATTGATGGTTTGACTCGAGAAGATATGATTTTATATAAAGAAATTAGTCGTAAATGTTGTATAAAATTTTTGAGACGAAGCTTCGGTTTTAAATGAGGAAAAATTGAAGTAGATTCAGTGAATCATGATCAGACACCCAAACTTTAAATTTATTATTCTCTATCTCATTTTCGATGACGTATTATTTAAATACTGATAGACTGATACGAAGTTTTCCTTATTTATGAAACTCGTAGATGATAACGTCGAAATCATTCGCTAATCGATGTTGAAACCACTACTTTATTGCTACTGAAAGTTTTCCTCAATTGATTTATCAGTGCATGACAAGATTTTATCTGAGAATTGTATAAATTCGAATTTAATTGATTGTAGAAACAAAGAATTTAAAAAAAGATTTTCTCAGTATTTCTTTATATCCTTTTTGTCATAATTACTATATTTCAATTCATCTTAAAAATAACTTGTAGATATTATATACTCTGCAGATTTATTTTTCTTATTCTGCAATTTTCACTGCGGTTAAAAATCTAAAATTTTGCAATGTTAAACTAGAAGACAGGCTACTCCATTTAACATTAATATCAAGAATATGTCAGAATTATAATTTCCTACAATTTGACAAGGAAATAAAAGGCACCTGCAATTAAAAAATTGAAATAGCTTTTACCAGAGAGCAAGTGTCATATTAAAATAAAGCGAAATGGAAATATATTATGGAAATAATATAATAAATGTATAATAATGATAATATAAATATATTATTATATATAATAGATATATAATGGAATAAATATTGTACAATGGAAATATATTTCCAAGATCACTTCACATAAATTAAAATAGAGACAATAGAAGATGTGATCTTGGAAATACATTTTTCTAATATACGTGCTATTTTAATGTCACTTGCTTTCTGGAAAAGCTATTTCTACTTTTTAATGTTACAATTTTAATTTTCAATGTTACAATCTTAGAAGGAACTTTGTCCAATTCACGACAAAATCAAAGATTTCATCCAAAAATTAAAAATACAAGTCTCGTCTCTCATCCCTTCTCTATACAAAAATTCCTCAAAACCACACCATACCATCCTCAATTCACAAAATCCCAACCCACCGCCATGCCGAATAGAATTTCATCGTCGATGGAACAACGTCCTTCGTCATCCATCCTCAAAAGTAAAAAATCTTCCAAACACTTCGTCTCGTAGCTTGAACACTTGGTCCAAGCCATCGCTAGGCAGAGCTTTAGTCAGGCCATCGCGCGACGTACACCGCTTCTTCGGTGCGGCTGGTACGTTGGCCTAGAAGAGCAGGACAGATGAAGAGAGAGAGAGCGAGAGAGAGAGAGAGAAAGAGAGAGAGAGAGGAGAGAGCCATAGAAAGGTGACGACAGGGGGAGAAAAGGGTGGTGGGGAATTCCAACGGGCGACTAGACGGCCCGGGGACTTGCTGGCTGAGTGGCTGACGCGACTATAGGAGGGGTAGTGCTAGTTAGCCACGGGAAATGCGGGGGCGGCTCCGAAGGCCACGTTGTCAGACGAGCGTTACCACCGTGTCATTGGTCGACTCCACCCCTGAGACGGCGACGGGGTGCGGATCTATGTAGCAAGGGGTGATGGGCGTAACCGGTACTCTCATTCGACGAGGGGAAAGTGCGAGGATCCTGGCGACCAACCACCGCCAAGAGATTAGACCAACGTCGTAGGTGGCTGTTAGGGGCGCGATGCCATTTGTCGCTGAAACGCTACGTCGTCAGTTCTTCGTTCGGTCGAAGGGTGGGGGGGCTGTGTGTGCTCGCTCCCGACGGGGTGTATACTGCGGTTGCCGCGGGAAAAGAAGGGATGGTAAATTGTCAATGCACAGACACTACGAGGAACGGCATTCCGCCCTTATCAGTGCTCTCGCACGTTTACACTTTGATTCGAAGGAGTTTTCGACTACGTGACACCGATGCGGCCATTATCTCTTACGCAAGTATCTACGAGTTTACAATAACCATTGTCAAGTACTCGCGAGATTAGTGCACGATATATGTTATAACTGTTCTGTGTTCAATTGTTAATTTACGTTGAATCTTTCGATCTGATTTCGACGAGTTTGTGTAATCGATAATGGAGTGTGCGTTTTGTATTTAATCTAATGTTTAATGAATATTTTGAATAACTGGCATTATTATAACCGGTATATTATTTTCCATAGACGAATAAAAGATATATTTTTCTTGGTTCTATTCGGATCATTGCTAACCCATTGTGTACGATAAATTAGGTAGCGAAAGCAAGTGTTACCATCAGACGTAAAGTAAGGAAGTACAACATTTATTTATTGCATGAAAATAAATATGTGTCGTGTAGTTATAGCAAGAAATGAATTATAATATATATATATTAAATTGAAGTATTAAATTGTAGTATTAAATTGAAATATTAAATTGAATTATTAAATTGAAGTATTAAAATGCAAAGAAAAAATATTCTATACAATATATATGATATAATATATATATATTTAATCACAGAGCTATCTACATTAATAAGTCTTGGACTACTCCATAGTTATAATTGATTAGGCTTCTTCTGCAACACTCTTTAATCAAAAATCGTTTCGAATAGCGCATTTGCTATCATATTCTAATAATTTTCTATTGCTTAAAATGAAATGATTAATAAGAATAAGTATTCTATTTGTTGCTATTCGATGTGACAATGCTCGTGTAAAATACAGAATTTTCGTTCTTCAAACCTAAAAAAATGCACTCTTTTAAAATTGTTAAAAACTTCAAAATATGTCAAAAATCGCGATAAAAAACTCCACAACATTTAATTATATTAATTAAATTTTACAAAATGTAATGTATCCCCTCCGTTATTATTAAAATCTCGCTTTCGATTTATTAGGAAGAATAGAGTATCGCGTATACCTCGTTCGAGCTAACCACCGCGATTACTATTACGCGACGACCGCTATCCCCGCTCGTACAATTATCCAACAACAATTATGCATTGTATATCGCCAGTAAACTGCTTATATCCGGGTATGGCTTGCCCTCTAGGATACTTCGGGAACGTTATCTCTCTCGGCCGTGAGTAGTTATCGATTATGATTGAACAGCGGATTGTTCTACGCACTCGTAACGAGAAATTACATACTAGATAAAAGGCAACGAAACGGTAAAAAAAAACATTAATCAAATCGACGAAGACAGTTATTAGAAAAAAAAAAATATATATAAGTAGGAGCGTACTGAATCTTCGTTTCTTGCAAACGTTGCAGTTTTGCATTCGTAGTCTAATTATAATAATTTATGTCGTTGAAACGAAGATACGATTCCGGTTAAGGGGATTCGAATCTCTTCTGTGAATTGATTGCGAATGTATTTTTTTCTACGGCGAAACGATTAGAATGCTGGTTGATAGTAATTGAGTAGAAGTGACATTTACATAGTAATTAAATAGGAGTATTATTTAGATATTAATTAAGCAAAAATAACATTGAGATAGTAATTGAGTAAAAGTGACATTTAGATAGTAATTAAATAGGAGTAATATTTAGATAATAAATTAAGTGGAAGTAACATTTAGATAGTAATTAGGTAACGTTTAGATAATAATTAAGTAAGTAATATTTAGATAATAATTAATTCGAAGTAAGATTTGTTTTACCATTTCTCCTGTCGCATTTTTAATTCTATATAATTATTAATAACTACATATACTCGATAGCAATTTTAGACGAATTAGTATAGTACTGGACAATCATATAAACATAACGTAAAATAAAATTTAACTATCTAGTCAATTAAAATACAACCAAGTCTAACATATTGAAAATCTAAAAATCTAAAAGACGACAATGAAACAATTTTAATTCAAATATAATAATTAATATATTCAAATATATTTCATTAAAAATAGATCAAATGAAATTCTTCAGCCGACCGATTTAATACTACATCACTATTGTTAATAAACAGTAAAATGCATAGCCTCTAAAATCACTGGCCGAGACTTTGATCTTGTGCGCTTTGAGGAACTATCGACGCGAAAAAAATATGTCTTCTTGCACAAGCTCATCGAGAGATGGAAACACGCAATGAAGTCATTGGAAAAACGTCTATTCCTAGATAACATGTTAAGTCATATTACCTTATGTAACCGTAAGTTAGGGGATTCGTATATAAAATTCATTCGTTCAAGAAAGGAGACACTTGGGTTTCGATTGAACCGAGAGATTTGCTGTAGTAGTAGCGTCGTGTCGAATCAGAATGAAGCTCGCGGCGACTTTATTGTGCGCGATTTTATGCGTCCTGTCGTTGTTCGGCGTGTCGTCTTATGTGAGTACAATGCGTACAATTCAGAGTATAGTGTAGTTGTAGCGAGAAATGAATTGTAAAATATATATATATTAAATTAAAGTATTAAATTGGAATATTAAATTGAAGAATTAAATTGAAGTATTAAATTGAATTATTAAAATATAGAAAAAAATATTCTATATAATATATACATATAATATATATATATATATAGTCACAGAGATATCTACATTAATAAGTCTTTGCCTATTCCATAGTTATAACTAATTAGGCCTCTCCTATAACACTCTTTAATTAAAAATCATTTCGAATAACCAATGGCACATTTACTATTATATTCTAATAATTTTCAATTGCTTAATTTCTATATTAATTATATAGCTATTTACTGGCTTTTTACACACGCGAACTTATACTATACACAATTAGTCTTACACCTAACTTCTAAAATATTCTACACTTAACTTAGCTAGAATTAGCTTGGATTCGTTTATTTTAGTAAAATCGCCATATAAAGCTCTTCGTCGTTGTTAAATAAAAATAGCGTATAGATCGATAGTAAAAGGTTGTTGCATTAATATTTCAGGCAGAGGTTATACCATATCCAGGCGATTGCTCAAAATACCAGCACTGCGATGCCAGCGGATGCTTCATTTTATCGTGCGGCGCTGGAACGGAATTCAATCCGAACATTGGAACATGCGATTATCCTTTGCAAAATCGCGGGGATTGTATGAATCGTGGTTAAAGCGGAAACTAGTGGCGGAAACAAGTGGAAAGGCGTTTAACTTATTTCTACAGCTAATTAATACTGCGGCATATATGTAAAGTGAACGTATTATTCGCAAACTTGAATAATACAATAAATTCTACTTTGTCAACCAGTGATTTGCCATTGTGGTTTATTAATGCAAATCGTGAAATTGGAGATTTTCTATGGAGTGCTATGAATATACTCTTCGTTGTTGCGATTGTTTAAATTAGATTTTATGAACACATTTTATTAACTCTACAGTAGTTGTTTTCAAGAGTTTTATGAGAAATCGCAAATTGCTATTGTACGTGCTTCTTGGATAATTATTCATTCATTGTGTCTTGCTTTACCACTCTAGTACGACCTTTGTTCCATTGCGAATCTATTAATGATTACTAGCTATCATGGCATTCAATAACTCGATAAATAATTGCGTAGAATTGAGGTAATCCATTCTGAAAGATATCTACGATGCAATAGCACAGTAGTAGAATAACAATATGGAAGAGAACTTGTTAATCACTAATTTACTTCCTAAAAATCCGTACCATGAAGTAATGTTTCTAAAATTAATTATTTATGCTTAATATAAATAAAGCGAATCGAAAATAATTATCATCGCAGAAGACAAATGATTAAATAAATCGTCTCTACAAGTTAACAGTTTAAATTAAATATGTACGTAATATATAATACAACAAATTGTTACTAAATAAATATGAAATATGTGTGTAGATAAAAAAGGGTATATTCGTGATGGACAAAAATAAATTCCGGTACCGGGAATCGAACCCGAGCCTCCTGGGTGAAAGCCAGGTATCCTAGCCACTAGACCATACCGGATTTTATATCAACCAAGTTGACGTGATTTTATTTGAACGCGGGGATTCACATATATAATTAATTAATAGGGTATATATTATCAATAATGAATTAACAATTTACATTCAACAACTTTAAATTATATATAATTTTTGAAACATTGTGAGGACGTATTTAGTTGTCCCAATTCTGGAAGTTAGTGTACGTATTAGAGGAATTGTTATGTTAACAAAACTTTAATATTTCATACATTTAAATATTTGGCTCTGTTATATATATTTTCTCTTATTAAAATCATATTTTACGATGAAGAATTTAATGAGAAATATAGATTTACTTAGTCCATATACAAGTCTATATATAAGAATATTGTTTATTAATTAAAAAATTAAAATTAACATATACATTACATAAAATATACCAAAATATCGATCGTTATAACAAAATTATATTTTCTCCTTCTTATTTAAGCTATATTTTTCATTTAATTAAGTGCTGCCATCTGCGAAGCGCCAGCGGTACTAATACGAAGCACGAATTTCGAATACATAAGCGCTCTACAATGAGGCGTTACTCACAGTTTCCAATATGGAGGCACCCATGGCGGATCTTGCCGAAGCATGATTGTGTATCTTAACCTAATCTCCGTTTGTAAACATTATTTTTGACGTTTAATGAAGGAGAAAGAATGGCGCACAGTAAAATATTCTTTAAAAATCGTGCACTAGGATACGTCAGCAATCACATTCCTCTCGTGACAAGGTACATCGAGCGTAGGAAAGAAAATCTCATAGTGACATGCGTGGGCAATTCGTTTCACACGTACGGCTGTACGCATTTCACCTTATTAAGCGTATCGGGAACACATCCAGGTGAGATCACATGTTTATCAGCGGACAGGTATCACATTTATACAGCGTGCGAAAATGTCATATACGCTTGGCGAAGAGGCACGGAATTGAAGCACACATACAAAGGGCACGAGTGCGCCGTGCATAGCCTGTTACCTTTTGGTCCGCATTTAATATCCATCGACGAGGAGAGCAATGTCAAAGTGTGGGATATTAAATCCGAAGAGCTTTTTGTACAACTTAACTTTAGCAATAGAATTTTCAAAATAACCGCAGTGGTCCATCCGAATACTTACATGAACAAAGTGTTGTTCGGCAGCGAACAAGGCTTGTTGCAGCTATGGAATTTGAAAGTTGCCAAGGCTGTTCATATATTCAATGGCTGGAACACGCCTATAACAGCGTTGGAACAGGCTCCTGCGGTAGATGTTATAGCCGTGGGTTTGAGCACCGGAAGAATCATTTTGCACAATCTGAAATACGACGAAAGTCTTTTCGAGTTGATGCAAGACTGGGGCGCAGTCATATCGATTTCTTTCCGGTCGGATGGTCACCCGATCATGGCCACGGGAAGCTTGGAGGGTCACATTGTATTTTGGAACTTGGAGGAACGGAAAGTAGAGAGTCAGCTTCACAAGGCTCATTTCGGAGCAGTCACCGGTTTAAAGTATTTACCGAATGAACCGTTATTAGTATCGTCGTCTCCCGATAATTCTTTGAAGCTGTGGATATTTGATTTAGCTGACGGCGCGGGCAGACTTTTGAGAATCAGGGAAGCTCACGCGGAACCTCCTACCATGATACGTTTTTACGGGAATGAGGGTCACAATATATTAACAGCCGGAAGCGACTCTTCTTTAAGAATATTCTCCACGGTCACGGAGATGTTGAACAAGAGCTTGGGGAGGGCTTCGTTTAATAGAAAAGCTTCGAAGAAAAAAGGACGCGCCGTCGACGATCCTCTGATAATGCCTCCGATAGTTACGTTTGCCGCGGAAACAATAAGAGAGAAAGAATGGGATAACGTTGTAGCGACTCATTCAGGATTGGGTACAGTTACCACCTGGTCTTTCAATGAAGCGAGAATGGGACAATTCAAGTTGTTCCCAAAGAAATTTAAAGGCCTCCACAGCGTTTACGCAACCACTGTATGCTTGACAAGATGTGGAAATTTTGTTCTTGTTGGTTACAATCTAGGCAACGTGGAGAAGTTTAATATACAATCAGGAATTCATAGAAGCAGCTACGGACCTGAATCAGGGGCCCATAGTGGACCTGTAAGAGGTTTGATGGTAGACTCTTTGAACCAAACTGTAATTACTGCTGGAAGAGACGGTTTTATAAAGTTCTGGGATTTTAAAATGAAAAAAGGTGAGAAAAGTAAATACCTTGCATTTTTTAATTTAATTATTTGTATATGCATAATTTGTGCATTGTGTGTTCAAGGAATTAGAGAACCAAGAGCAAAATTAACAGTAGATGAACCAATTGAATGGCTAAGATATCATGATGATAGTTCTCTTGTGGCTGTTGCTTTGGAAGATTTTAGTATCGTATTAATGGATCTCGATACGACAAGAATTGTCCGCCGTTTCGAAGGGCACGAAGGACGGCTAACGGATGCATGCTTTAATCCAGACTCAAGGTGGTTGATAACAGCATCAATGGACTGTACAATCTGCGTATGGGATATTCCTTCTGCGAACCTGATAGACATCTTCCAGGTATTTGTTCGAAATTATATTTTTAAAAATCAGCATGCCTCGTAAAATGAAACGTTTTCAATATTTCTCTTATTCCGTGTACTATTATTATAGTTAAAGATAATATTTTAGGTTCCAGAAGCATGCACGTCTTTGCATTTTTCTCCTACTGGAGAGTTTCTTGCTACAACACACGTATGTAATCTCGGCATATGTTTATGGTCGAATCGCACTCTTTATTCCCATGTTTCGTTAAAAGCAGTACACAAAGACGATCCTATTCCTATGATCGGCCTTCCTGGTTCGGTAATTGAAGTTATCGATCTCGAGGACGACGATTTTATTGAACCAGAGCCGGAATACATTTCGCCAGAACAACTGCCGAATGATCTTATCACGATGTCTGGTATTGCCAGTTCGAGGTGGCAGAATTTGTTGAACATAGACATTGTGAGAAAACGTAACAAACCGACCGAGGCACCCAAAGCACCAGAAAGTGCTCCGTTCTTTTTGCCGACGGTTGCATCGTTAGAATTGAAATTTGATTTCTCGAATATAGCGGACACGCCAACGAGCAAAAAAGTGATCATGCATTCCGACCTACAGAACCACACTATATTCAGTAAAGCTTTACTGTACGTTAAGGACGACAAATTTGAGGAGGTTGTCGATAAACTGAAACAAATGAGTCCGACTTCTATAGATTTTGAAATTCAATCGCTCTCGGTCGATGAGAAAACGACCGAAATATTGTTACTACAATTTATGAAAATGATACATTACATGATGGCAAAGAAAATGGACTTCGAATTAGCGCAAGCATACTTGTCCGTGTATTTAAAGTGGCACGGAGCTGCGATAGCGGAAACTAAATTATTGAGAAGTTATCTAAGCACGTTGCAAGAAGTACAATCGACAAATTGGTTTTCGTTAAGAGACAAATTGTTTTATAATCTTAGTGTTGTACAAGCTTTAAAAAAGATGTAATATATTTTAAAACTATGAAATGAATCATTGTTTTGTACATTTTCAGACGGACCAGTTTATAAATATATAGATCGTGAAAAAAATGTTCAGGAAAATATTCGATTTAATGCAACATTTTACAAATAACATGTTTAGTTGAGTTGTCACGCATACATTCTTCAATACAAACTTATAATTTAATTCTTATAAAGGTTCAAACGCGTCTTATTCGGTAATGACGAATTCATGAGTAAAACAGACTGCAATAACAAATATGACTTATGTATATAAATATAACAATTACAAAAATAGTTTTAAAGTTTTTATAATGTGGTTCGACTTTTCAATGGTATCTTAGGTTTTTTTTTTTAACTGTTTTATAGTACGACAATATGTACATTAGAGTATAAAATGACTAAACTACGCGATCTATTCCCGGCATAGAAGAAAATTATTTAGATGCTCGACGACCGCTGGCTCCAGTGCCAAGTCTTCAATGTAGGCTTCAAAATTGATGACGATTCTGTAGATACTTCGTTTTGTACTGGCACACAGAGATTGGAAGATCTGTTTAATAAATTGATCATCGTCTTCATGTTTTTTCGTCATGATGTTCGACTTTTGTAATTTATCGAGCGTTTGCTTCAAACCAAATAGCGTGTTAATTATAAGCGGCAGATCCTTTTGTACGATCCCATACGAGTCTTCGTTCAACGAATGCACAGCCAACGAAGAGATAGCTTCGGCGGCCCAAATAACTGATTGTCCATTATATAAAATGTAGCACACTTGGCCACCTTCGATTTCTCCGAAAATATAAGCAATTAAGGGCTTAGATAATAAGTATGTAAGAAAATTGTTCCATTTCGTTTTTATAAATTTTTGAATGAACAATTCATTCTCAACGTATTGTTTTATTTCGTCTTGTTGCGCAGCTACCGGTGGTTCCGCGGTTACTAAATTACGCATACGGTATACGTATTCCTTTTGAATCGCCGTGTTCTTTGTTAATACAGTTGTGGTTGGAGCATACGGTGTGAACGGTTCCTGAGCTTTCGTGCATGCCGTGTTTATATCGTTCGAGAACTTTTTGATAAGATCTGTACACTTTTCCACAATGCAGTTCCAATTGTAAGGATGACCACCAGGTTGACTCAACGTGAAGAGAACACCTCTTCTTGACTTCTCCTTCTGTGCCATAGTAACTAAATCCAAGTAGCCCAACTGCTGCATTATTGATATCTTAACCATAGACAGTGCCTCAGGAAGTGATATTCCATTATCATCATTGCTAAATGTATGACTTTGTTTCAAATCAAATGGCACCCATTCTGTTAAGTACAAGTTGAAAAGCAAGTACATGGTCTCAATTGTCAGCACATAAGTCAAATGGTACAACCATAATTGGAAGATCAATGACAAGCTCAGTAAATTGGTAATGCTGCTCAGTGGCTCATTTTCCAGTTGTGCAGAAGTGAGGAACAGTATTATAGAGCGGCAATAAAAGCCCAGAAAATAATAAGCAATTAAATAATATAAAACTGGCCATGTACATTTTACCATTAGCGATGGCAGTATTGAATACATTTTGGTCTTGAATTGGAACATCTTTGATAAAGATATAATAGGAAATTTCAAATAATTCATACGAAAACTGCTAGTTTTAAAGAAAAAGTATAGTCCAATCCAAAATCCACTCAGAAACAGGATGTACTGTTCTTCTATTAAACAAGTTCCATATACTATTTTGCATTCTGTTGTTAGAAAGTTGTATGTGTCGCCTTTGACCAGTAAATGTAGCCAAACAAGAAGACCACCACTGATAACGTGCAGAACACACATTAATATGTTCTGCGATGTGAGCAATTTACAAAATTTAGCGAATCTGCTTTTCATGTAGGGTGGATTATTTGAGAAGTTTTTGGAACAAATAAGTCCTTGGAAGAACGTGACGGTGGCGAGATTGCAGAAGAAACTCCACATACGAAACGAGGTTATTGCTGTCCAAGTACTTTGTAACCACGACTCGTAATTCGTGTTCAGATTTGTGATTAGCAGCAACGTTGATATAAGAAAAAACTGTATTACTATAGTGGAGATTATCGCTAGGAACATCCTCTGCATCAATAATTCCTTATATCCTTTCTTGTTCGTCTGCAACATTTTGCTTTCTTACAGTAGCTAACCTTCACAGTATTCACTATGTATCTTTCATTTACTTCGACAGATTGTGTACTAGTAATTGTTTCGTATACTGGAAGATGTTTACTTGATCTTCTTAATTGTCTCAACTATGTGGAATGTATACTTATTTACTATTAGAAAATACTGAAAAAGATGTAAGTATATACAGCTTTGAAAAGCCGGTATGCTTACACATTTTCCGTTGAATTCATCAAGCGCGCCATTAAGGCTGTTTCTATGAAAGGATTCTCAAGGTAAATGCTTTGTTACGTTATCACGTTTCATGAGCGACGCGAACATAGGCACTTGTTTATATTACGACCACGCTACTAGACTATACGTTTCAATTTATGGCGGCAGGAGGGAAGTTCGAATGTATATACAAATTTATATCGCATATTTATATAGAGACATTGTATCGCCCGAGAGGAATAACTGAGAATATGTAAAGAGACAATGAGAGAGTTCCCACGAAGTTCATCGTCAAGCCTTCGCTTTCTTTAGCAAGACTAATCGAGGAATATAGACAATGTCACGTCGGCTCTCGTAAGATCCTCTACAATGTTGCACAAACTAAACGAGTCACAGTAACAAATCCGGACCGCTAAAGTGTTGCACGTCGAAAACCTTTAGTAGGGACTTCTCGGAACTCTCCCTGACCTCTCTCTCTCTCTCACGCTGTCCTTGAACCGAGGTCTTCGCGCGCGGCATACCCCACTCCGTTCGTTTCGGCGGGCTTTTTGCCCCTGCGCGTTCGACCGTCGCGCACTCCCAGCCGCACGCGCACCGCCGAACCACCAATCACCACCAATCTGCAACCAGAAGATGAGCCATCCGACGAATCAGCATCCAGCTAGAGGACCCCAATTTTCCTATTGGACAAGGGAGGAAGAACCAGAAGGAACGCAGGAATAAAACTTGCTTTCCTCGGGAAAATACAGACAGACTTTATTCGACAGTCAAAGAAAGTAGATCATAGAGCTCTATCAATAAAGTACCAGTTTTTGCTTAAAATATTCAAAGTTGTACAACTCTCTACAACCTTTCACGAGCAGAGCGGTTCAGCGCTCCACGGGCAACCGAACCACATCAAATTCCCTACATCCAGACAATTCAAACCGTAACAGCTTATAGCAGACGTAGACATATGCATATAAATTTTTCCACACTTGTAAATTGTTCGAGAATTGTTAAAAATATTTCAATACGTTTCGTAGGAGTTATTTCTTTATATTTAATTAATATATGTAGTGCTATTAACAAGTAATTCTGAATTTAGATAGCTTTAGGAACACCAATGTTTTTTTTATACATGCACGTGTACAAAGTGCACGTTTAATTTTAAGTATTTCTTAAGTCCCTGAGTGGACCTTATTCGTCTTAAATTATAATTCGTTAATATTATCCCTTAATCCCTTAGAACAAAAGCATAATTATCAAATATATGTTACGTACAGGATATCGTATAGTAAACCCATTGTTATAGAATACAGAAAATACATTTTGTTCTAAGAACTGTGTAGTCCATGAATCTGATAAAGAAGTGCAACATAAGTGGAGCAACAGTACATATTTGATAAGTTTTCGAACCCAAACAGGAACTATTCATTATTCAGGGAAGGTTGCCTTACTAGTAACATCTTCAATTAACCCGCATGTCATTTTCAATTTGTCTATCCGTAATAATATAAACAAAAATGGATTAAGACTGTACGAGAATCTGTTTTTATTATCTTATGAAACCTTAAAGTGCTCGTCGTCATGTGGAAGTGCCATAAATGTGGGAAACCTGTATACTTCGGTTAGTCTCGATCGTCGCACACATTAAAAAGGCGTACTAATTTTGACAAGAACTGTTTCTTGTCATTGAAACGAATTGATTTTTTCTTTGTAGGAACATGATTTTTATATGTATTTTAAAACGAAAACGGCTATTTGAAAATTAGCTCGTACTTGTGGTTGCTAGATATCTTGCTGTTACTTAAGATATTTCAGAAAATTAAAAAAAAAACAATATAGACTCGTTATTTTTTATTGCTCCAATTTACATATCCTGTTGTACCAAGCATTTCAACACACATAAAATCTGTGAAAATAATTTGTGTTTATATTTTGTTAATGAAAATTTGTTTTCTATATTAATTCCACTTTAAATTACTGTGGAAAATGTGAAGTTACATTGTCTGCCTGTGTAAAGATATTTTATATGGTATTTACATGAATTAAAGATTCTGTATTATCTGTTTGACATTTATGAATAGAATCTACCTAAAAAGAAAACCAAATATTTTACATAAATATAACAAAGATATTTGTTTATCTTTAATATAATTATTGGTGGATCTTTAGCTGAACGTAAACAGTCATTGGGATATGATTGGCATCCAGAATGTTTACGTTGTGAGGAATGTGGGAAACGTTTAAATCCAGGCCAGCATGCAGAGGTATGTTAATTTCTTTATCATTATCAAAAAACTGCAATAATATTTAAGATAATACTTAATATTGTTCTATATATGATTACATAGCACAAAGGTGTACCCTATTGCCATGTACCTTGTTATGGAGCATTATTTGGACCACAGTTGTTTGGTCATGGAACAAGGGTTGAATCACACACCAGTTTTGGAAAAAAGGAAGCTAGACCATCTTTACCCAGGTATGTTACCATTAAATAATACTTCATTCAATCTGTATATTAATTAAATCCTGTTGATACCTAGATCACACTTAGAGTCAAAGCTAAAAGTTTTCAATCAGTATTATGAAGGCAAAAGTGGAGGAATAAGAAGTCGTGAGGTGATATATAGTTTAACTAAGAAATTATACTCGAAAATGGATGAGAAAAGAAGGTAGTTCATATTTATTTTATGTAGGTCAATGGAAGATTGATATTAGAAGGTGCACTTCGAATTTATTGGGGTGTCAGAGGAGTAATCCACCTAAAAGAAGACGACGATCAACGCACAGTAGTTACCGCTCGGAATAGAAATTCGTGTCGGCGAAGTGTTTCCGATGTACGCGTATACTTTTTAAAGCAGCAATATTTAATTCTAACAATTTTATATCTTCTGATCTATCCTGTATATATCTATAGAATGTGGAAGATGAAGAAAAGGAGGATATCTCGGTAAAAGAAACGGTAGAACAGGACGCAGAAATTGAAGTAAAGTCTGTACCAGCTTCTCCCGATCATCTTAAAAGTCTCACTTTGCCGATGAAGTTAGATGTAAAAAATATGGAGTGGGACGAGTTGGACGAGCTTCTTCAGGTTGTACAATTTTTCGAGTATATAAGTACTCGTCGATCTTAGTTTAAACATATGTCGTTACTCGGTCAATTTTCCTTTGCTAGGTGGAACGTAAAGTTGAAGATGGAAATAAATTGTATCAAACAATGCCCGAGAACTTGCCGTCGATAAGTTCGCAGAACAGTTCGGAGGCGGTGCCGCTATCCACTCAGTCGAGTCTCGACAACTCCGATTCCCGCGAGAACTCGGAAACTAGTAGCCCAAATCATCAAACAAGCCGGGGAAATGATAGTAGTATAACTAGTACGCCCACGCACAGTATAGGCAGCTCTTCCAGCACCGACACGCCCGTTTACCACGGAACTCCGAATCGGAACGGAACGCTTCGAAGAGTAGAATATTTCGACAATTTGGAAAGAAACACGAACAGCAATCGATCCATCAGCACCGACGATAGTTGGATCGAGAAGGGTTTGAATCGGTCGATGTCGGGACCCGATTGTCTCCAGAGACATCGGACAGATAGCGACACAGATTCAGTGAATTCTCTTCAGTTCAGAGAAGATGACAATATGACTATGTCCACCGACAGTGGATTAGAGGTATTTAATATTATCGATACAGCTATGTCTTTGTTACTTGTGGCCGTATTTAGGATAAAGCTTTTAATATATATGCGATCGCGATATATTTTAGCTCGATGGCGTAGTTTTGCGACGAAAGCAAGGCTCTACCGCTATCAGACGTCGACCCGGTGGTCGACGACAGTCTCGTAGCCGTTTGCGACGTCGCTGTTCAATCAACGGTCATTTTTATAATCGTGAAACCAGTTTTTTCACTCCCCCTCACGGCTCTCAAATGTCCGTGTGGATTACGAGCCTAGTAAATACTCAAGAGGTTATCAACCTTATGCTGGACAAGTATAAAGTTGATGCTAAACCGGACAACTTTGCGTTGTTCGTGGTCCGCGATAACGGGGGTAGGTACCGATAAAATAGAATCAATTACTTTATTAATATCAGTGATATTCTTATGAAATATCCTTTTTCGTCAGAACAACGAAGACTCAGAGAGGACGAGTATCCTTTAGAGGTTCGGGTAGTACTGGGTCCGCACGAAACTGTTGCACGACTGTTTTTGGTAGATAAATTGTCCACGCCGGAGATCAGCTCCGACGTCGCACAATTTCTTAACCTCTCCTTGGCAGAGTGCCATGGTATCCTGCAACGTTATCATTACGAGGAGGAACATCAGATCGGTTTATTGAAAGAAAAGTACGTTTCTTTAAAAAGAAAATGTAAACCAAATTCATTGATTATTCATTGATAATTAAATTTGCCTGGTTCCGCTTCTAGATACAAAGAGATGCGGCGAAGAATACGGCAAAGAATGGAGGAGTTGAAAGTCCGATTGTAGTTAGTATACACTCTTAACAAACACTTTATTATTCATATCATTATTTTTCTATTAATCCACATTTACAGACCACTCGTTTTCTTTTCTTTTTTTTATACGTACACGTAAATTATTCGCCGTGAATTATTTCGTTTTATAACCAGTCGAAAGGTATGTATCACGGTAACGGCACATAATTTTTTTAACCTACACGTAAATCCATTTCAGACATCAAATGCAGAACGATTATTTACGTTTTGAGTGTATCGAGCTGTAACGTACTAACACTTTTTTAGCTTAAAGTCTTGTTGCTACATTATGCAGCTCTGTTCACACGCTTCTTTGCGTCTTTATTGCATTTATCTACGAATCAGTACGCGCAGCTAATTATCGAACGAATCAGTGCAATTTAACTAGAAAATTATATATATATATATATATATATATATATATATATATATATATATATACATAAAGGACATATATTTTATGTCAACTGTGCATTGAACAGTAGTGATGACGTAGTCATGTGAGTCGTTGTTAATGCGATTTCTCCTAAATTGCTGACTGTTACAGATGCAGAATAAGACGTAATTTATCAAATATATGTGTATATTATATACGTACATTGGACGTTTAACAGCATATACGCTACGCGAGCTTACGATTTTCTCTAAAACAAATTCAACGAAAACATTATATGCCAGATTTTTCTTTTAAGATCTAAGGACCTACACGTTTCGCTTATGGTTGGCGACACCCGGCTCGAAGATAAATAGCTCGACAATTAAAACATTAATCCGACGTCGCGGATTTAATATTCCGATGCTATCATTTTTAATAGTCATAGTTTTGGTAATAAGGACACGATCGTATAATCCACCTACCTTGCGGTACACAGTAACTATAGTTACAACACTCTATAGGCTCTCATGTAGGCAACTAAAAATCCGTACAGTAGATAGACATCGACGTTAAGTCAATTTCTAACGACTTCCGATTACAAAGCGGAGAGGAACTTTTATACGAACATTTTTGTCGCTGTTTCTAGTGTACAGTTATAATACAAGGCTGTCCAACTTCTTACCTTGTGGGGATGGTGTTCTGCAAAATTTCGTTTCTTCACGTAGGTGCCAAAAAAAAGGAAAGGACTTATTGTATATTGAACGGAAAATAGAATTTTAACGATAAAAATTGTTGAATTTGAAATGGAGATATTAGAGATGGCGTAAAGTTTTAAAAATATATATGTATATGTATATATCGTCGCAGGAGCAGGTTGAGTTATGTAACTTTGGAACTTGATTTGTTCAGTTCTCTCTTTGTTGACTTTGAAGATTCTTCTGTCCGTCCACGTGCTCTCTTATGTCCAATCACTTTTAATTTTACTGCTTTCATCTATCTCAGTCTTCCTTTTTAATTCTACACTGTCATCTTGACAAATCATGCTATATTTAATGCATTTTTAATAACAACACCTATCGCATTAATTCGATACTCTTTATATCATAGTTCCAACGTTATACTACTCAACCCGCGTGTATATATTGTTTAGATAAAAATGATTACGAAACAATGTACCTTGGGGGACACATATTAGTTGGACAGCTCCGTTAAAATTCATAGATGACAAGAACGTTGTTGCTCGATAACAATTCTCGTCACCTGTCACTGCCGTTAAATAGTTTATTGTACTTCCCATCGTAGCTTAATGTGTGAAATGTCGACAAAGGAATTGTTTTTAAAGGCGGCGTTCGAAATTTCTGGAGAATGTTGCGATAGTTTTTGATCGGATTTTGGTTAACTCTTTGAGGCACGGGGGGATTAAAAATGTCCCATCTTTTTCATATGTGGTAATAATGTATGGTGGGATATTTTTAGACCCACATATTAATATTGCAACAGCTGCGTTAATGCAATATAGGACTACTTAACCTTGTAACAAATTCAGTTCAGTTATTCATTTTGTATGGTTTTATATTATGCGATTCCTTTGTAAAAATATACCAATTGTGTTTCATTTAAAACGCAACGAAATTCCTGTGCCACATTGGTATATTTGTTCTCTAAAATCCTGTGTCTCAAAGAGTTAAATAATAGCTACCAAATGCATTCTATAAAAATGAATTTCATCCTTGCAGTAATATTGTGGTTTCTCAATCAGAGATACATCGAAATTCAATTCTTTATAATTCTTTGTAATCATTAGTGCAATCTGTTAGAACATTTAGATCTATCTGTTCGAAATTCTATTCTCGATAATCGAAACTCGTAAATTATTGTAGGATCACCGTCGAAGAATTTTCTGTGATTCCATGGTGTTGCATAAGTACTGTATCCAATTTTTCATGTACTCCATCATGACGTTTTAGAAAGTTAATTTTAACAAAGCATTTTCTGACGAACTATTTTTCACTCTTAACATTTGTCAAAAGATAAATTCCCTAAGTTGGAATAATAAAAATTAGGATTATATTATATTTTATTCAAATATTAGGTGAAATGTACCATTACCGTCTCGGTATTTTTAAAAATTACAGCGAAGAATGTCTATCAAATATTCTTAGTAATTTATCGTTTAATTAGTTTGTTCGAAATGCTTTGTACGCCGGATAAACTTTATAACCAGGCCTGTTATGCAAGTGAAAGATTTTTAACTTCCGATCTGTAGACGTAATAGCTGGATATAATGTTCACGCACAAGTATGATAATACAGCGACAACAGTTAACACTGCTCTGCGAAAACCATTCCTCCTCGTGTAAAAGGTGTACAGCGGGCGGACGCGCAACGGCGCAGATTTGTTCCTGGCCGTTGTTTATGACAATAGATACCGATCGTATAATCATAATTTTAAGCTAGTCACTGTTTTTGTATAGTCACAGGAAGCACGGTGTTATGGTCGTATTCGCGACGCGAGTGTTAAATTAATCCGTTAACTCGGCGTTGGTCGATTTATTATAGTTGATCGTTTTATGGGTTAAATTCATTATGGTTGATCGTCTCTGATAGGTTACCATGCATCCCAGAAGGCCTAAAAGCATATGGCCTCCTATCGTAGGACGTTTATTATATTCGAGATTTTATTGTCAATTTAATCTTGTCTTAGAACAATGAATTTTATTGTATAAATATATCACAGTTATGTATCACAGACATGTAGTTCCAGGTGCGTTATCAGTAGTCAGGCTCTTGGTCCAAGTATGTTTTACCTAAAAGAAAGTAACATATTAGTTTCTTAAAACATTAATTTTTTTAATATTGAAAAATGTTGTTTTAAGTGAGAGTTTAAGCAAGCAAATTAACCTGGAAAATGAGCAGCTTTTAGAAGGAAAGTTTTCATCCCCCAACCCTTTGACTACCAATAAGACTTACGATTTTTCTAAACATATACAAATCGCGAGAATTGTTGTTCCACTGGCTGATCAAATAGTTAGTAATTATTCAATTAAAATATTTGACTATTTGAATACCAAATTGTTAGTCCCATTGTTAATTCGGCTCGTCACGCTGCCAAACGCTGCGACTCCTGTAACATTAAAAAATGGCTGCCCAGATGTTCAGCCAACGGTGCGATTAATTTATAGTAATTTACGATCAACACAATTTGACACTCGAATCGCGATACGATCGTCTCACGAAACCTATATCGTCTGCATGCGTATTGAATCACTGACATATCCCGAGATAAATTCGACGAAGAAATAGAAAGAAAGGATGAAGGGGTTGCTAGAATCGAATCGTGGACTGGCCACGTGATGCTAGACCATACACGTTCTCTAATAAAATGTCACGCGCTTTGTTTGCCATGTTACGATAGCGTCTAAGTCGCGATGACCACGTGTTCTACAAATGATCTCGACGATCGAATGATCCTTCGTCGGACCATTGAATTCTCTCTTAGTTGTTTAAGGTAGCTGCTGCTAGCTGTTAGTCCAAGTCGTAACCAGTACGGACACGCGATTTTACCCTTTACCCATAATTTAACCGTTCGCACTCGCATGGTGATTCTGAGACACAACTCAGATTTTTCTGTCACGTAGCAAAATTTCTTTTTTATTATAAATATTATTAGTACTAGGAAAATTTAGATTTCAAAAATTGTTACAAGTATAACTGTTAGTATGAATTAGGGGAATCAATTACGTATGTAATCAATTATAAAATAATTTTTGTTATATAAAATAGAGATATTAAGAGGCAGAGAAATTTCTTAAAAGAAAAGGCACTAATTTCTTAAATGAAAAAAGAATTTTATATTCATTGTGCGCTTGCATCTACTTGAATGTTTAAATAATTAAATATTACATCTACTTGAATAATTAAATTTAAATAACAAGAGAATAATAACTAACAAGAGAATACAATCTGATTTCTACTTAAAGGAACGGATAAATATTCAAACCTAACAGCTCGTTGCTAAAAATCTCCATCTAACTCGTTAAAGTACGGTAAAGGGTTAAATTACGTGTCCACCATGGTCGTAACCAATATTTTCTAAGGACGCATTATGATCGATTTATTACACTTGTCTCTTTTATTTCCAGCGTTCACTTTGGTCAGCCTAAAACGCGCGCAGCGATTGCCAAATATTTATTACCTCTCCTATTTGGTTGTAAATTCTCAATTTGCAGTTTTCTTGTTCGTTTATTCATTGGTATTGATTTATTAATTTTGGTATTAATTTTCACAGCTGAGAATTTCGTTATGAAAGTTTGCAGGAGTATTATTAATACAACGGTGACGAAGGTGAAATTAGGTACGAAGAATAATTTTATTACTTATTATCAATTTTGTTACTAAGTTTTAATTGGTATTTCATAATCCAAGATCGGTGGTTTAGAATTTTTTTAAATATTCCTCCAGTGTGGTGACAATCTTATTTGGAATTCAATGAATAATTTGTTCTAATATTTTGTAATAATTGCTGTCGAGATTATTATTTTACAGAGAATTGTCGAGCACGTGTCACATGTATACGATAGTCGCAATAGGTTCTCCAACTGTATTGGTATAAATATAAAGATCGTATAGAAGTTCTGCAATTTTTGCATTAAATAGAGAAATAGAATTGTTCGAGTTGTACGCTAACAAATCAATTAGTGATTAATCATTGATAGGGGTTGAAATATTCGGCAGCGATTGTAGCAGATTTTTAGTGAAATTTAGCGTTGGACACGTGATACCAGGAACGCGTGGTCGCGGTGATGGAAAAGGGGAGACAAGTCGGAGATTATCTAATAGAAAATAAGAAATAAAGAAAAACGGAAGCATTTTATCAGAGATTAATAGATTTTAAATATTCCGTACCATGACGCATTGAACACGTCGATTTGCGCTCGGTACTCGAACTACGACACGAAAAGTGCACAGTCCAAAATATGAAATATAAATATATATATAAATGTGAGATTGTAAAATATACGAACGCATAAGAAAATTGTATAAATCGTTGAGAAAGAAATAAAAAGTGATTGCTTCTTTTGTGCGGAGCCATTTTTATGCTGTTCCTGCTCGTCGATATTAAAATAGGAATTATGCATGAATCGGCGATGAGTTAATTATGCTGTGGAATGCAACAGTCTGTGCAACTTTTAACCCTTTCGCTACGAGCGTACAATACCTACACATTCGTTAATAAATTAATATGTGCGCGTGGATGTTTTTTGAAACGGAATAACTTTTTTAAATTTGGATTGGAAGTATTTTTTAAACATATAGTAAATTGTCTCCAATTATGCTTCAGCTTGAAAATTAAAATGGACAATTACCGAAGAGGAGATACGAATTTTTTGGATTTCGAAGTTCTACGAAGTTGTCGACGAAAAAACAAAATATTCTTCAATTATAAAAGTTGGAAAATCGATTTTTTTAATACGAATACAATATTCACCTACACAAGATTTGCGATCCCTATAAGTTATCTTCTATCGACATTAAATTTAATTTGGAGAACAGTTATATGAGAAAAGGACGTCACATTATTTATATAAAAATTCAACTAAATAAGAAGATCAATCCACATTAAAGTAAGTACCACACTGTAACACCAATAGGAAATATCTCCCTACTATAAAATAGCATAATCAATCCAGGAGATCTCCGATTTTAACCTCAGCAATGGAGAATTTAATCTCAACGTGACATAACCTAAACAAAATTTTAACAACGCGTATTCTTTTATCATTATAATCATTTATCGTTTATTTAGAATTGTTATTAATTAACTACGGACTCATAGCTTGTAACAAGTTTTCCTATAATTCTCCCATTGGCTAGAGGCATTGTTGCATTGCAGCCATTGTTGTACAGACATCGATGAAAGGGTTGTAAAGAGAAAAGGCTGTATGATTGAGATTGGACAGAATGTATTTATTTATCTTTGAAATACGTAGAGTAAAGTAGATCAATGCAATGTTATGAGTAGTATCGAGTAGTAATTGTCATACGAGTTGCTAGGAACGAGTATGTATACCCACAACACCGAGGAGCTCAGCCGGCTCACGTTATTTTTTGGTTTGCACGACACTCATATTACATTAAACGTTACAAGATAGCAATAACGATTATCACCGTTGTCTTCATCGTTATCATTGACGTTTTACCATTAATACCTTAGTCACAACTTTATTACATGACTTACATCTTTGGCATCGTGGACACCAGATTCAACAACAAACACATGCGTTCACGCACACACACACACGCGCACAACGCGTATATCCCTTCGTCTACCTTATCGAACGCGAAACTCGGTTTTCCAACAAAATTCACGACTTAGTTTAAGATCGACTTAGCTTGCAATCGACTTTGCGATCGATTTAGCTTGCGATCGACTCACCCCCGTGACGATCCTACCCCCCGTTTCCATTCTTTCGGATCCGCGACGTAAACTATAGATATTTAATTAAATACGTTTGTATAAAATTAGCAAAACGCGTAGAAAATAAAACACGGCGTGAATTATTTTAAATGCAATTTTCTTTGTAATTGAAACGCAACGCTGCTTCTACGAATGCTAAATAATAATAATAATAATAAATTGGGGGTTTGATAGCTATTACTATGCAACGGAGAGCTAAGGATCGCCAAGCGCCGCGATACTAAATAATATAAAAGCAGAGATAATTTCGAGAGTCCATCGGACAGGTTTGTAAACGTCGCTGGATCCGCGGAACGGAAGGGTTGACCGGGAAGATCGTCACGGTATAAAACAGTGCTGTCCAAGAGCCGAGTTCGACATTGTTTCCCCTAATCTCCCAGCAATAATAAATGCTCTGTACAAACAGAATGCGACGCGCCGAGAGATTCTCGGACAGCACCGTTCCTTTCCAAAATGACCGAAAATCATTTCGGAAACATCATTCGCCTCGTCATTAATACGTCATCAATTTCATCCAATCGTTTCGCGTGTTCTCGCTTCCCAGGGCGCCGGTGGCACGCTTGCCCATCATCGTCGTCCATTTAATCGAGGACGTCGCGGACTTGGCTATCACAAATCTGGCACAATCGAGCCTTACAAAAAATACAATACGCGTCCGCGACGTTTTTCTTCTTTGTTTTTTATTTTTTTTCTCTTTTTTATCACAGACCAGCGCGCCACCCGGCCGCTAAAATTCACGCCCCGCTACTAACCGCTCTTTTGTTCCGCTTCGCATCGCTTCGACCCACGATAGCTCGAAACGCGACGACAAGGGTTGATCTATCTAATTCGCTTCTTCTGGACCGTGTTCTGTTTCGTCGCGACCACGTGCTTGGAATTTTCCTCCAGTTTTCTTTGCGTCGCGAGAGCCTCTCCTTTGTAAATTATATAAACTGCGACGATTTTTGGTTCGTTCGCACTTTTGTTGTTTAACAATTTTTACTATTTATTTCGTTTACTGTGTATCGCGAATTTTATGTATAAACATCTTTTAATGAAATAATTAACATTTTACCATAGGTAGCCTATAAATCGGCTCTTTTCCACGAATGGTAGTCTATAGAACGGATATCATGGTAACCAATAATTTAATATCAATTACTAAGATAAACGTGTTAGTACTTCGACGTTACTATATAATTTCCTAAATATATCATATCTGCCACAATTAATAAAATAAATCAAATTAAACGGGAACGAAAATTTAACGTTAAGCTAAATTTGTACGTCCTGTCGGTAAAGTGTTAAATTGTAGATTTTAATAGATTTTAATTGATTTTAATAGACATCAATCGATTTTAATAGAATTTATATAATGGCGACCGCGAAATTTGTCGATGCTCTTTATAGCGTAACAAATTCGTGCCTGTTAGGCGATTGTAACCCTTTTCTCCGGCGAGACCGATCAGTAAGCAGTTCCCAAAAGAGGTATTTGACTTTTATTGTTACGATACGTTTCGTTAAGTCGCGTTGTTAGTGACAATTTATTTATTAGCACCACGTTTCGTCGCTCACTGTCCGCTTCTCTATTAAAACTGTTTTTTCGCGAGGTCTCTTCAAGATAGGTATATTACAGTCGCGTAACTATAGCTTGTATTACTCGAAATAAATAGTATAGAGTCTGTAGACCAATTATAGTTACTATAAAAGTGCCTAGTGCTGTTTTGGATGCGTTTTTTCGACGAAACACGCGCGGCCGATGCGTAGCAAGTAGTAGAACCTACGATTGGTCAGACGTTTAATGGAACTCCCTATACGCGCGCGGCTTTTTAAAGAATAGCGCTTCTATAATAAACGATCCGGTGAAAAATCGTTAACAATAGCATCCGGAAGATTCTCCTTAAGGAAAAGACTACCTTGAATCACCTTTTCTAGGAAAAGCTCATCTTGAAACGCCTTTTCGAGGAAAAGCTCACCTCGAATCGCTTTTTCGTGGAAAAAACCACCTTAAATCACCTTCTCGAGGAAAAACTCACAAATATGGCACAAATCTCCACGCGCGCAATTATTCTATAATCGGACGTAATGTCACGTGACAGCAGTAACAAGGAACTCGCAGCGATCTCGATGAAAATAGAAGAACCTAACGCGGTACCATCGAGACGGTAATTAAACTGTCTCGGTTTCGTCAGATCGGCTCCCGAATTTCCACTCGGCTTTACCAAACAATAAAAATTCCAAGCACGCGTGTCGCGAAGCTTAACGAACGCGTCCGTGACGGTGGGAGGGCGTTGTTCCGTCGCGTCGTGGGAAAAGGATGGAAAAGAAGGGTGCATGGGTCGCCGTCGTGGCATCCGGCGAAGTGCCGCGTGTGCGCGCGTGTGCCCACCGCCTGCCCCTCTCTCTCTCTCTCTCTCTCTCTCATGCTCATACTCGCATCCATTCAACCTGGCTTTCACTCTTAACGATAACAATCGAATATGAATTAGAAAAATAACATTATATCGTAGACAACAATTGGTTACAGTGTAATAATGTATCAGTAATAGTGTGTGTGTGTGTGTTTTTTTTACACAGTACTTTTCATCCCCCGTCTTTTCTCTCGCCGCCTTTACTCGTCGTCTTTCTTTTCTTTTCTTTTCTTTCTTTCTTTCTTTTTTTTGTTTGTTTAAAGCGTGCCATTGACGTGGGGCGCCGTGACTGGCGGCTCGTAGACAGCTAGGAATTAAATTACGCGTCATTACATAGTTCGTCGATCACGTTGCTTGGTCGGTCGATCGATCGTCGATCGACAGGGGATCGACGATCTAGCGGTCGATGGGATCGGATTCATATGGGACTTGCAACTTTGTGCCAACGGTTATTATATTATAATGTATCGAACGCGATCGGCCGGCCGCGGGCCGCACCCTGCCACCAACCCCCGTAATCTTCAATTACCACTTTCGATCTCGCTCGCGCCGATTTATCGGTAATTAAATGCTCGCAACTAAATAACATATAATTAAATACTCAGAAACGCTGGAAATAAATTATAGTAAATCGTTGATTCAACACTCGAGAATTATCACTTAAAATTCGAAAAAAGGCTTATTTAACATTTATTTTGATTTACGCCGATATTTAAATAATAATTTCGTTTATTTGTTCTATGAAACGGAGAGCGAAATTCAGTTCCAAAGGAACGTCGACGACTCGTCGAAACTCGTCTCGGGCTTGGCGAAGGGGTTGGCGGTCGCAGAGGGTGCATCCCGTTCCCGGCAAGTTCCCTAATTAATTAATTAATCAATCGGCCGAGTGGCTACCCCTTAGAATTACAATGCGGAGACAGCGCCCGGCGTCAGTGGAAAAAAATCGTGGACAGATTTCAGAGACGGCACGCGACTATCGTGACCACATATCTCTCCCTCGTTCTCGTCGTCAGTTCCTCCATCTTCCCCTATTTAGATTCTCTCGCGTAAAAACGTGCGCGGAGAAAGGAAATAACTTTTTTACCACAGCGCATCTCGTTCGGCCGTGTTTTCTCTTCCACACGTGTACAATCCATTAAGCTAACACGTACTAAGTTTTACGGTAAAACCTAACTCACGGCTTGTACGACAGACATGTATCTATAATATATTATATATATATATATATATATATGTATATATATATAATATAATATATGTATATATATAATATATAATTATATATATATTTATGTATGTGTGTTGTATATATATATTTATATAATATATAGTATAGTGTTTATATATTACAGTTAGATTGCTCATTGTCAATTCATCGGTTTATCACATTTAGTACAAGTTGAAAAATATCTCTAACATCCACGTGGGAGGCACGGCGCGCGCGCGCGCCTCGTTCTCGCCACCGTATTCCCCGCTCCGTTCGCGCCGCCTCCCCTCTCGATTTTTCCATTTTTTTTCCCATTTTTTACCGCTAGGTTCGTTACATCGTAATCTGTTTAATATCTAAATCGGTAGGTACGACAAACAGTTATTACAATTACGGCCACGGAATTATCCTCCTCTCGTCATATATTTATATATACTATATATATAATATCGTTTCATCTCTCCGTTTTTAAACATCCTCGCGTGAATCCGGATGAACGTGGTGATTGCTAAATCGACTTTCGTTAAAGCTTCAGAGACCGGCGAGCGGGGCTCGAAATACTACAATGAAGGGGGGTGGGGGTGGGGGGTTAGTGGAAATATGAGCAAATCTCGGACGAGAGAACCGGGGGGAACGCGGGGATCCGCGAGATTTCGAGCGGCTCTCCCACGTTCCCCCCTCCCTTTTTTTTTCTCCTCTCTCGCAAAACTTTTACAGGTTACGCCTTTCTCCTTTCGAATAGCTTTGTTCCCCCTTTCTCTTAATTCGGCTGCGCGGCGAACTCTATTTCAGCAAAATTAGCGAAAGGATGGTGACGCGAGACACGGTGAGAACCCCTTTTTAGCATTGGGGGGGACTGTCGTTTCACCCGGCGACAAAAAGTAGCTTCGACATTATTGCTAGAGATAACGCGGTGTTTTAGGGAAGAAGATTAGGAAAGATTCTATAAACACACCTACGATTAATTTTGCCGAAATAGCATGGGAGCAACGACGTTCCAGCGACGTCTAAGCGACGTTCAAGCGACGCTCGAAAGACATAGAACCGTCGCGGTTCTACGGCGCGCGCGCTTCTATTTTACATCGATTTAGTCGAAATTTCTCTTTACACACTTTTCACACTCTTTCGTTCGCTTTTTCTATTCCTTCTATTCTTTCGTTCTGTTCTTTCCATTCTTTCATTCCATACACTTTATTCTGTCGTTCTATTTTTTTCTATTCGTTCACTCCATACTCTTCATTCTTTCGTTCTATAGTCTTTATTCCGTCGTTCTATTCTTTCTATTCGTTCGCTCTATACTCTTTGTTCTTTCGTTTTACGCTCTTTATTCTTTCGTTCTATTCTTCCTATCCCTTCGTTCTATTCTTCCTACCCTTTCGTTTCATTTTTTCCTACCATTTCGTTCTGTTCTTTCTATTCGTTCTACCCCTTCGTTCTATTCTTTCTATTCTTCGTACCCTTTCATTCTATTCTTCCTATCCTTTCGTCCTATCTTTCTACCCTTTCTATTCTCTCGTTCCATTCTCTGTCATATCCTTCTCACGCCTCGCTTGCTCCCGCCTCGACAAATGTTGTATACGCTATTATTACACAGACGAAGCTGAACGCTCGAGAAGTCGCTCGTTTTAACGCTCTTATAATTTATATACTGACGTACGCAATTTTTCATTTTTTTGTCGTTTAAGGTTTAGCTTGCTTAAATCGTTTTTTTTCGTTATTTAAAATAGACACCAAAAAGACACCGAGAGACTCGAAGAAAAGTGTTTTTTGAAATAGGAGGATTAGAAAGTCCGTTTCTCGGCTATAACTACTACGGTCGAAAAATTGTCTTGACTACCTGGTTTTTTTTTTTTTAACGAGTCGAGTTAGCGCTAGGCTCTAGCTACTAATTTTTCCCCTAGTCGCGTTTTTTTTTCCTGTCGCCTATACACGGTACTAGTTTCTCTGTGTAAGACTTGTGCACGACTTTTATTCGCACGTGTGTGAGCGTATAAGTGTCTCCGCGTCGTGTGTAAGCGACGCTGTGCATCGTGTATTTAACACTGTGCATCCGATGCATCCAACACTATGCTTTGGCGCACCAAACACTGTGCAACGTGCATTGACGCATCAAACACTGTGCATCAGGCATTAATGCTTTAAACACTGTGCATCAAGCATTGATGCATCAAACACTGTGCATCGAGCATTGATGCACCAAACACTGTGCATCGAGCATTGATGCATCAAACACTGTGCATCGAGCATTGATGCATCAAACACTGTGCATCGTGCTTTGATGCACCAAACACTGTGCATCGAGCATCCAACGCTGTGCATTGGTGCACCAAACACTGTGCATTCGACGTCTTGCATCGGTGCATCAAACACTATGCATCGAGCATCCAACGCATCAAACACCATGCATCGATGCATCGAACACTGCACTTCTCTGCACCATGTGTTCGTACCTTCTTTTGTTGTGTCTCATGTCTTGTGTCTTCTGTGTGTGTTTGTGTACGTGTTCTCGTGTCTCTTCACGCCGGACTATAATGTACACTTGACGGTTTAAACTTACGAGTAGTCGTTCCGTACGGACGGACCGACGGACACCGAGGATTTGAGCAAACTGTTATTGCACGGAACGCATAAACTCGAAACACTCCCGAAATTGTTTCTGTTTCTTCTCCTGTTCGTTTTTTTCTTTTTCTTTTTCTTTAAACCCGAACGGTTCGTTAAGAAGTCCGCGAGAAAAGAGGAACACCCTTTCGCGACCGCGAACCGAACTGTCGCGACCGAATTTTGACCCTATCCGTTTCTGTTGTCAGCACTTTAACCCTTTCGGTGCGAGCGATTTATTCGCCGTGAGACTTTCTTGTTGTACCAGGTGAAAATTCGTATATGGTTAATAATCTTTCTGTAGATATTTTTAAGTGTTGAATAATAATTGTGCTTGATAAGACAATGGTTTTTTAAGAGAACTTGTTGCTCGGAGGTTTAATATTTAAAGATTCTTTAACCCTTAGGACTCGAGTGGCGATTATGGGGCGCCATTAAAATTACTGTAATTCGAAAATTATTTTTAATCGCCAAAGCTTAGATTTAAAAATTGTTGAAAGTTTAACTATTATATGAGTCACGAGATTCGATAAATATTGTTACATAAAATGGAGGCGCTGGAAGCCAGAAAAATTATTTTAGATTTGCAGTTGAAATTGCTTCGAGTGCAAAGGGTTAATGTAAAAGATACTTTAATGTTTAAAGATACTTTAATTATATAAAATTCTGTTGTTTATACCAATCGTCACATGGACGCCGGATTTTTCCGGTACTCGTACCGAAAGGGTTAAACAAAAGGTGCGACCGATTTTACAGTCGATCGGAGTTCGCCGTGGTTTTTCGCCGAGTTTCGCGGACAAACGACATAAATAATTGCAACGCTAATATTGCTATCCGCTCGGCGAATATTCTTTCCTTCTTCTCAGATCACGCTGCTCGAAATAATGAGATGATCGTACTTCTGGATCGGATATTATGGACGAAAGAAACACTGTATCATGCAGCGATACTGCACCGCGCGTGTCCACGCGCGAGTTTTGAGATCGTCGGCGTTGCTGGAATTTAATTTGTTCACCGATTTCATTTGTATTTTCATCTTTGAATATGTTCTTTATTAATCATCGCTATCATTCAATTTCATTGATATTCTTTATTAATCATTGTTTATGGGAATATTTGAAGCAACGTGTGTATAGAAGGTGTCTTTTAATCAAAATTCTAAGTACGCGAACAGAACCTTCTCAAGCTATTGAAAAATAGCGAAGGAATTTTTTAATGGAAATGGTAAAGTTAGTAGAAAAATAACGTGTTGTTAACCTTTTTTTATATGGGCTCGAGTATCTTAGGTTTTAAGCAAGCGTAGAAATTATTCTATTGGAAGAAGACACGTCTTAGACTGTTCATTCGATTTTTATTGCTTATTTTTCGTTTCTCGAAAATTACCTAAACAATAAACGAAATTCTCACTGTCTTGGAACGCCAAGTCGGTCACTCGATAATTTGGCAATTATTATATAATAATTTGGCATTGAAAAATGTCTATTGTTCCACCATATAATAAACCCCTTTCCACGTTTTCTGTGCTAGCAAATATAACCATATAACTATTAATAAATATAAATATAATTATTTCGGCTAGCAAACTATTTTTTAAAGAATTCCATTCTGCATTTTTCAAACGCGTTTTCCAGTCGCTTTAATAAGCGTTTCTCTATTTAATTAAAGATAAAGTCGACAGTTAAAAAGGCCCCATACTCGCGCCCTAAAACAATTCCAATAATATTCATTTATGTCGTATATTGCTCACGAAATGAAAGCACAGTTCATCATTGTTCCACACGTCAGGAACAACAACCTAATTAATAATATTCTCTTTCTAATGAATAAAAACGTCCTGAGACTTGTGAAAACGAGTGCGCCTGCTCAATTAAGTTAATTAGGTCGACCGAATGATAAATTGCACCTGGCGACGCAGCCAGTTCTTTCTAACGCGACAACGTTACCGATCTTATTTACATCCTATTATCAGGAATTGTCTTTGTACTTTATTCCCAATGGAATTGCTATAATTCATCGCCGTGACGTCGGTGAACATTATAAACGCCATAACGCCGGAGGACCCGTGCGTGGACACTGCAGCGCGGCGCGTCTCGTTGCATCTTTCAAGTCAAAAGTTTAACGATATCTATCGGATTATCATTCTCCAGCAGAGCTCTGCTTCCCTTTCAGAATCTCATTATTCTAACGATTGAAACATCGTTGGACGGAACAGATTATGTGAATCATTATTTCGAGCAGCGGAAAAATCTATTCGATTCGATCACAGTAAATAAAATAACACAATTAAACAGCGACATCGAAGTCGCTATTTAAGTCGAAATTATTATACACTCGGTGGTTATTAATTACAATGGAACGGTGAAACAGCCGCGAACATTTCGGCTCGCGTCGCCGATCAGGGCCTCTCCCGTCGCGACCATAATCACTCGCGTGGTCTCTATCGATTAAACATTAACGGCGAGAGACCTTCTTACAACTTCTTCCTACCTAAATACACTTAGCATATATCCTCGGAACATAGATAAACCAGTTAAAAACATTGTATATGTTCCTATCTACTTATACACAATATATAGATATAATGTTTGTATATCATAACCATATTAATAATATTAATTATTAATTACATGTGTATATATATACATATATATTTATATTTATATTTAAATATATATGTATATACGCGATTGGAGTAAATAATTATTAATTAATCCTTATGCATATATCACATCTGATCGTTCAGTCAGTATAGGAAGACCCTCGCCTCGTCACCAACACACGCAAACCCGCTTAAAACATCGTTCCTCTTGGTTTCGCTTTTTCTTTTTTCTCTTTTATTTAAACCCCATCGAATATTTGTTGCCCCGCGCTCGCCCCGATAATTCATCTCGCACGGGATCTCTACGTGAAACCACCATAATTGTCGTAACTATAGCCATCTAGATCTGTCCCCGCCCCATACCGCTTCCTACGGTGCCATGCTTCTCTCGTTATTGTTTACACCTACGCTCTCTTTCTCTCTCACTCCCTCTCTCTCTCTCTCTCTTCCGATTTGTTTATGTTAAATCCGACAGTTTAAACAGAGACACCAATTATCTTTCGTTTCGCTGTCGTCTTTTCTGCTTCGTTTTTATTTTTTCCTCCTCTTTTTGTAAAAACCTGAAGACTCGCCATCGAATATTAAATATGATACACTTATTACGTATTCATAATATAAATATAGGAACATTCATTAAATATATATTTTTTTTATTCCGTGTACGCCGGGTGCCGCGTGACGCGCGGCGAGAAGATCCGACGGTCGCTTCGATGGATCAAGGATCGATAGATCGAGGATCGATAGATCGAGGATCCATAGATCGAGGATCGATAGATCGAGGATCGATAGATCGAGGATCGATAGATCGAGGATTGGTACTTCGAGGATCGATGTTTGGAGGATCCACTTGGATTGTGGAAATGGGGATGCCTTTCTTGGTTGCATTTGTCTTTGCTATATTAAGTAGGGCGGAATTGCTTTTAATTGGATGTCAATGTTTCACGCGGAATTTTTCTATATTTTCTGTGCCTTTTATCTCTTTTGTTTCTATTGTTCTTGACTCTTGCATCTTTTTCTATTTTGTGAGAATTTGTTGTCTCAGGGATCACTTGATTGTTTGTTAAATTAGATTAAATTTACTGATTTTATGAATCACAGAAAATTGATAGAATTAGGTTAAATTTTTAGATTAATTTCACTAATTTTTTGAGTTATATAGAACTGATAGAATTATATTAAATGGTTCACTAGATCAGATTAATTTTGCTGATTTTGTGAATTATATAGAACTGATAGATTTCAATTAAATTGTTCAATATATTAGATTAGTTTTACTAAATTTATGAATTACAGAAAACTGATAGAATTAGAGTAAATTGTTCACTAGATTAAATTAATTTTACTGAGTTTATTAATTACAAAAGACTGACAGATAAAATGTTCATTAAAATGACCAAAAGCATGGCTATATTTCCAATTAATTTTTCTTTCTTGTAATTGACTTGAAAAACTTCCTTTTTGTATGAAAATATGCAATATAGTTAATCTCACTGCTCTTCGTTCTTTTAATAACTTAAATATGAATATTAATTTTCAATCGAAAGCAAATTTAATTCGTCTATTATCAAAAACTAAAAATGCAATTAAATAGAAACATATAAGAAACAAAAATCATCTCATTATTGCATATTATTTGTCAAAAGACGAAATTACTGTGATTCCATAATATCAGACAACAAATTTAGTGTAAAAATTGCTGTAAAAGTAACAATTTTTACACAGTTATTACTAAAATTCGAATCCTTAGCATCAGCGAATTTATTCGAAGATTTATTAACTTAGACCTGAGTAATCATCAACTTTGAGTAATCAGTAGCTTCGAGTAATCAGTAGCCTTGAATAATCATTAGCCTTGAGTAATCATTAGCCTCGATACATCATTAACCATAATTAATCATTACCTTGACAAAAACAATCCTCACAATACAGCAGCATTACATCCAAAATTAATTTACCAAGAAAGAAATTACCCAAAATTACCAATAATCCCTTTGCAACTTTGCGAGCAAAGAACAACAATTTCTACCAATTTCTTCTAACCCTTTCGATAACTTTTAACCCGTCGAAGCAATCTCTAGATCTTCTCCCACGCGTCACAGTCTACCCTGTATACACACATATTTATACATATATATGTATGTGTATATATCTACATATATATACACACATATATATATACATAATATCATCATCGTCATATATATATATATATATATTTATATATTAGAATTTGTGTATATATATTACTTGGTGTTGTATAAGTAGCTATAATTCTTTTTAAACGTAGTTTAAAATGCCCAATACGTTCCATAACGCCTGGCCATACCTTTAGCCTCTCATGGTGCGAGACACAGGAGACAATTAACCATCGAATCGTCTCCGTTATATCGCGGCGAATTGTCTACGATCCGCCCGAACTGCCGGTGATCTTGGATCAGTATTTATTTAACGCTGTTTCGGGACGGGAAAGCTGTGTTAATAATGAAGGAGAAAGATGAAGAAGAAGAAAGAGAATAGACAATTAAAGTGTACGTTTTTCTTAAAAATTCGCCTAATAAATCAACACCTCCCACGTGAATTTAATAAATAGACTGTGGATCTTCTTGCAAAATAAAAATCGTCTGATGAACATCGATGGATCATAAGTCATAGATTATTCTTATTATTAATAATTTTAAAGAGTCGACAGCAATGCAATAATATTTTTAAATATAGTGATCGCTCTATGGTGCGTTTTGTCTTAAGTTATTCATTTAAGATATATATTAATATTGATCTCAAATTATTTATTTAAGATTTATATTAATATCTATTTTAAATTATTCATTTCTGTCACTAATGCATAAAGTCAACAGTCTGTTAATGAAATATAACTTATCCAAATCTCAACGCAATCGCATTGAGCTACCCTTATTTTAGATTAGGGTGACAACTTTCGCTTATCAACGCAGATGCGTTAATTCGCATTGAGCTACCCTTATTCTAGCTAGGGGTGAGAATTTTCGTTTATTTAAGATTCACTTTTCGCTCAGTTAAGATGCACCGAGCCTCGTCGAACAGATACTGATTTTGTTAATTTATAATCGACAAAGATCGCAAACGCAAATACGGAAGAACTTCGTATCGCCGATTCAATGAACAATAAACGAAAAGCATTTTATCGCCAAGGGTTCTCGCGTTCCGAGACGTCGGTACAGTCTGCGCCGCCACAGTATTTGCGGTATGGTGCGCCGACGGTGTACACGAAAAGCCAATAATGCATCATCAATGGTGTGCATCGCAGTGAACATGTTAATTATCGACACCGCTGCTTAATACGACGCAAACATTAACGCTCACGGTGTACGGCTTGTCAGACTGCCATAGTGCGTGATGTTAAACGCGAGAACGTTCCTGGATAAATGTTTAACCCTTTTGCAACTTAGGCGATTTTGGTGCTGTAACTCAATTTCAATTGTTATGCGTGCATTTTTCGCGATCTTTCGGAAATTTGAGATCTTGAAATTAACCTTGATAATTCCATATTTCATATTTTATAAACATCGACGAGAAAAGGATCAGTTCCTCCTCTAAATTAATATTTTCTTAATTAATAATAATATTAATTTTTCGGAAGTTTGAGATCTCGAAATTAACTTTGACGACTGCATATTTCATATTTTATCAACATCGACAAGAAAAGGATCAGTTTCTTCTTTAAATTAATATTTCTTTAATTAATAATAATATTAAGGAGGCTGAGCGTAATTCAACTATTCCTTCCACGTATATTATTTTCTTCCATCTGTTTCATGTTCTTCCACGTGTTTCATATTTTTCCACGTTGCTTCCAATTTCAGGTTTCTTCAATTTGATCAATAACTATCAGCCAAACAATATTATAATAACATATTATTTCATTGGCCACGATAAGAAATTATACAATTGCCAGTACAATTTATACAAATACTCACAGGACGCAAGTATCAAAAATGATGATTTAAAGGATCTTAAAAACGATTTTACAGACTGGCAGCTCGGATGCATCTCCCCTAGGAAAAGATCGACAAATTTCGACGCGAGCTTGAAAGGAAGTTTGAGCAACGCGGATCAAAGGGAACGATCGCGGATTGAAAGGGAAACACTGGTAGCCGCGGGACGCGCGGATTCAAAAGACCGAAGAACCAGTTAAGTTTCTAGAGCGAGGGGGCTCATAGTCTATCGGACATCAATTTCCAACCGCGGAACAACGGGTGCATCGTGCATTATTCCATCCGGTGCACGTGAAATTGCTCGCGGTGCCGAGACCGAGAGAGAAGAACATAGAGGAAGAAGAGAGAGAGAGAGAGAGAGAGAGAGTGGGATAGAGAACGAGATAAAGAGTAAGAGAGAGAGAGAGAAATATAGAGAGTAAGAGAGAGAAATATAGAGAGAAAGAGAAAAATAGAGTGAGCGAAAGATATAGTAAGAGTTAGAGAGAGTAACAGAGAGAAAGAGTGAGACAGAGAGCGAGAGAAAGAAATATAGAGAGTAAGAGAGAGAGAGAGAGAGAAATATAGAGAGAAAAATATAGCGAGCGAAAGATAGAGCGAAAGATATAGTGATAGTAAGTGATAGTAACATAGAGTAACAAAGAGAAAGAGGGAGATAGTCTGTGCTCCCATCGAACACCCCTTCCGCAGGCCACGTGACGTACCGCACGCCTCCGTGGCCACGTGCACGCACATATATGTATCCACGAGACACGTATGTACTGTTAAGCGTATCACTCGCAGGTAAAATATAAAAAAATATTACACGCGCGGATATATCGGAAAAGCGCGACGCGCGAAGAAGAAGGAAAGTTAGGCTCGCCGCGCGAGCATGCGGAAAAACCGTGGCCGCGGCCGCGGCCGCGCGCGCACACGTGTGCAAACGCGAAAGCGTAATTCCTTTGTGCCGGGGCACAATCGCGTTGAATATATTATATGCCGTGCACATTTCGGAGGTACGTTTTACTGACTTCGATTGAAAGACGACTGGCTGTCACGCGACCTAACGTGATGCCGAGTCACACACATACACGCGCACCCTCTCTTCGCTCTTACATGCTACACCCTTGTTGGTTGTACTCTCTCTCTCTCTCCCTCTCTCTCTCTCTTCCTATATGGCTTTGTTTTTCTTTGGCTTTTGTTACTGTTTTTGATGGTTTTCTGTGACGTCATTTCGAACTCTTTTCGCTCTTTTTCGCTGGTTTTTTCTGACGTCATTTCGCTCTTTTTCGCTCTTTTTCCCTGACGTCTTTTCTCTCTTTTTTCGCTCTTTCTTGCTATTTTTCTCTGACGTCTTTTCGAACTCTTTTCGCTCTTTTTCGTTCTTCTTCTCTGTCTTTATTTCGAATTCTTTTCGCTGGTTTTCTCTGTCTTTATTTCGAATCCTTTTCGCTCTTTTTCTCTGTTTTCCTTACTCTTTCTTTCTTTTCTCTTTCTCTGTCTTCCTTTCTCTCTCTTCTCGCTCTTTTTCTCTTTCTTTAGCCTTTTTCTCTTTCTTTAGCCTTTTTCTCTAACTTTTGCCTTCTTCTCTAACTTTTGCCTTCTTCCCTAACTTTTGCCTTCTTCTCTCCCTTTCACCTTTTTTACTTTTATTTCTTCTTCTTCTCTCTCTTTCTCCTCCTTCTTTTCTTTTTCCCATTCTTTTTCCCCTTCTTTCTCCGCGTCAAACACCGTCCCGTTTCCCCTCCGACCGACTGCGCACACCGTCGCCGATTAATTGATTCGCCGTGATCCGACGTAAGTTTGGCCGCGGTTAAAACGAGGAGAGCCCGTTGCATTATTTCACGATATCGACGCGGCCAACCGCCACCGTCACCGACCGACCCCCTTGACGAAACGGAGATCGACCGCGGTTTGGTGGGTCACTGGGAAGAAGACTTCGTCTATTCTTGCAGACTTGTGACCCCCTTTCTCGCGAACCCCTCTGTGTAACATTTAAATTTTCTCGATCGTCGTATATAGCCGCTCGGTTGTTTCGCAGCTGTTTTTGCAGTGGTTGTGACTAGACGGCGGATTTCAGGCGTTTATTTTAGAGTGGCTTATTGGAGGAGAGTAATTTGGAGATGGGATTTTCATGTATTTTGTTGGTTACCTCCGAACACCCCCCGGTTTTTGTGGTAGAGTGATGGTAAAATTGATTTTAAATGTCTGTGAATGTATTTTGTTAATATTTTAAAGGAAATTATTTATTAAATTAAATAATTAAAATAGCAATGGAGGAAGACAGGAATTTCGATTTTATTTTGATGGTCGATGCAAGTAATTTTTATTCTCCATAAAAGTCCACTGTTTAATAGACTTTTACTCATTACATTCAGTTAAAGGGTTGATTCATTCAAATTATTGAGAGAACTTTTATTCAAGTCCTGTCTTAAGCTATAATTGATATTTTAACACAGTGATTTAAATTATATATAAATTATGAGGGTTTTCTGCATAGTAAGAAAATAATTTCATATAAATATCCAAGTTGCAATTTTTGTCTCGCAATAATTATTTACCTGACTTTACTGAAATTAAGATCTATATAATGTGACGAACACTATCAAATATTATTTTTAAATTATTAAATGAAAGACTCAACTTGTAAAAAGAATAATTGCACGATATAAAATCGTCCTACTTCAGAAACAATTTACATTTATTTATATAAATATTCTTCCTTATTTTATCATACTAAAAGATTATTAAATATTGAATATTAAATATCCCACAGGAGTTCGTTGAAAATTAGTAATAACTAGACTTCGAATCTTGTGCAAAATAAAAATTATCTACATCGACTATAAAACACAGTAAGCAAAGTGCAACATTTTCCTCCCTCAAATATTTTTAATAATTTAACATTCTCAATTACTATTAATCTTTCCATTACCTTATATCTCTCTCTGCCATTTCTGCCATAAACGCATAAAATCCTCAGTCCAGTAACAGCTATAACAATCGAAAAATTCTGAAAATGTGTCTTCCAACTATTATTTAATTTCCATTTCGCTGCATTAATTCATTACGAAAAGTTAACGTGAAAACTATGGCGTGCACATGTATACTTGACATATCATACTTGAAATATCATACTTGACTTATCTGAAAAATTTGGCACTTCGAAAGTTATTAAAATTAACATCCATCAATCGAGACAACGGCTTCGTTGGTATTGTTATTTAACGATCGACTAAATCGTGGTCCTCTCTGTGTTTAAAAACGTCTAAAATATCTCATAGCAAAGTAACTGGTTGAGAAACAAAAACGGCGTCGTTCCGCTGCATAATTATTATGCGGCGGCTGCTTTGAATCGCGGACACTTGCCTGGGCGAACGTTAATCGCGGAGTTAACGTCCGCGAAATTATCGATAAAATATTTACAAATCGCTTTTCGCGTTACACAACCTTCCACCCCTTTACCTAACGCCTGGCGTCCCCCACTATTTAGACCTAATCACTTTACACGGCTTGTACAAGTGCTTTTCGCTACGTGAGATCTCTCGAGTAAACGATATCGACAAAGGCATCGGACGATTTTCAAAATCTCCGTTCACGAGCGTCCGTCTCAGTATTATTTAAAATTAATTATTATTTTAAAGTATTTTAATTATTTTAAAATATTTATTTTTAAACAAATTCGGGAAAGAGAAGGAAATATACGCTGCGGTTACATCGTGTCAGAAAATGAATATGAGTTCATTTGTGATGAATTATGGGCGAAATATGAATGGAGAACCATCGTTTCAACCCTTTGCACTCGAGCGACTTTGAGGCGCCACCCTAATTTTTCTATTATGTTTTAAGATAATCTTTACATTGACAAAGTTTCTCTATAATTTTTTAACAAAGTTTCTCTTTAATTCTTAGCAAAGTTTCTATTTAAAATATTATTAACCCGTTGCACTCGAGCGACTCTGTGACGTCACTTAAATTTTTCTATTATGTTCCAAGATCATTTTTATATTAACAAAATTTCTCTATAATTTTTTAACAAAGTTTCTCTCTAATTTTTAGCAAAATTTCTCTCGAATTTCTAACAAAGTTTCTATCTAAAATATTATTAACCCTTAGCCTCTGAGGTGCCAATGAAAATTGTTATATCATTTCCAAAATAATTTGGACATTATTAAAAACCTTTCTATTTAAGAGATTGTTAAAAACAGTTTTATGGTTCACTAGACTCAATTTCATATTCATAAAATGGAATAAATATAGAATGGAAATGCAGCTGGTTAAAATAGCTATTTTATTAGATCTAGGCTTAAAATGGCCTGGAGTGCAAAGGGTTAAAATTGGAAGTGTTAATACAAATCACAAAAATCAAATATGCATAAAACGAACTTAATTATACAAAATGGAAATATTATAAGCCATAGAAATTATTTTAAATTTATAGTCAAAGGGTTGAAACGATGTTTAATAACTCCAAGGAACATGGTAGCAATTTTCACTGAAATTCTACTATTTTTAACCTAATTTCCACGAGGAGAATCCTCGATTCCATGGAATTAATTCCTCCCCTAAATACAATAACTTCGCAGCGCAATCACAGAAAAGCTATCGGAAAAATGACGTCACCAAAAATCTATTTTCGCAGCTTCCCCTTCCAGCATTAAAATTTGCCAGTCAGAACAAATTTTAATCGTGCTAACCGCGTGACAAAATTGCGCACCTCCTACCTAAATATCCTGTACAAGAGTAAACATCGTATTACACGTCAATATTCCGTGATATTTCTAAATTATCGTGTAACAACAATTAAAATGAAACCTCCGTTAATAAAACTCTGCTATTCGTCTATCATAACGATCTGTACAGATTAATTAAAAAATATCGTTGCGATTATCGTTAACAGTTCTAAACCATTGTAATCACGCAACGAATGATTGTTTCGCGTAAAAAACGTCTCCCTCTCCCTCCCTCCCCTCCGCGGTTTATTTATCGGCTATCGCTTTGATCACAGAGTGAAAAATGAAATCGTTTATCCTGCGGTGGACAATGAAAATCGGTCTTAAAAAACACGTGTCTGCGCTAAAAATATCACAAGTTAGAACCGGCCCGTTATATAAAGTATTATCACTGTTGCTGTCGTTATCACTAAGTTCGTAATATATTCTATATATATATAGGAAAAATATATAAGCGTCGATCGATGTAGTGGTGTAATAGTGTGAACGTAAGTGGTTAGAAGGATCGCCTCGGTTAGAGGAGAATTGGTCTGCGAGCTTGACATTGTTTAGGAATCGAATCTCGAAGCGGGAAAGATGGTTGTTGATGGATGTTTAGGCAAAATTAGATTTTTCGGTTTATCGCAATTTTTCAGGATTTAACGCGATTTAATGCGATTTATTGCGATTTAACGCGATTTGACGCAATTTAACGCGATTTTTTGCGATTTATTCTGATTTAATGCGATTTATTGTGATTTAACGCGATTTTTCACGATTTAACGCAATTTAACGTGGTTTAATGCGATTTAACGCGATTTTTCACGATTTATTGTGATTTAATACGATTTATTGTGATTTAACGCGATTTATTGTGATTTAACGCGATTTATTGTGATTTAACGCAATTTAACGCGATTTATTCGTTGACGATGTTTCGTCTACGCGAAAATATATTTCTTAAATATTAACGAACGGAACCCGGGTCTTCAAACGAATTCTACGATGCTTCCGCTGCTTTCGTTTCGTTAAAACGTCGATTCAATTGTTCGTTGTCAATCGTTTGTCTAAATCGAACTCAGCTAGTCGCAGAAGATAAACGTGTATGCTACATTATCCGTTCAACCCTCTGCGCTCGAGTGGCAATGAAAATTGTTATATAATTTCCAAAATAATTTTCGTATCATTAAAGATCCTTTTATTTGTAGTTTTACGAGTCGCAGGACTCAATGCATAAATTGTAGCAAGTCATAGAAAATGGGAATACAGCTATTATTGAGATATTAGATCTGCCAAAAAGTTCTGTGCTATAGTTTCGTATCGAATTTTATTAAGTATGCATATATGCTCGTTTGAGACATGTATTTCTCAGAAATGTTATTTACAAATTGCCATCACTTTGACTAGGTGCCATATTCAACGAAACTAAATTGTATAATAAATATTATTAAATATACGAAAAATTACTTATATTAAATATACGAAAAATTGATTATGTTAAATGTACGAACAATTGATTATATTATCTTTCACATCGCAGACAGAACTTTCCGATAAATCTAATAGCTATTATGTATTATAATCTTGAAACAGCTTCGAGCGCAAAGGGTTGACGTGATCGCCTCCTCGCATTATGTACATTTGGTTCGTTTCGATCGGTGACCGTGCAACAAATTATTACATATTAAACAGCGACTACGCCGCCATCGACTCGCGTAAACTAAACGCGTCGCGTCGCGACGGCGAACGTCGCCTCGGTTTTTACAACGTTCGTTAATTTATTTATCCGTTTATAAATACTAATTCGAGACGTCACTTAAAGTGTTAAGATTTCCGCGATAGGAACTGTAACACATCATTGCTGATCGGAGAAAAGGGTTGCACAATAGAATGAAAAACGCGGCACGTAAAACGCGATGTAAGTGAATATAAAAAATATATCTTTGAATTATTATGGATTAAACTGACCTAACTCGGCGGGGCTAATCGTTTTGCCACGGCTTGGAATAGTTAGTCTAACTATACTGAATATATTATTCTCGTCTTACACCGATATCACAGATCAGAAAAGATTATTTTTTTTTTTTTACAAGAAAGAGAGCATCGTTAGCTGCATCTGTTCGGAAACGTCTGTTTTCTTTTTTTGGGGCAAGTGTCGGCGTTTAGGTTAAAAATCGCGATGCTATCGTATATATTTTTACTAAAAGGATTCTGTAAATAGAATGGAAAGTATTGTTTAAAGCTGTACCCAAGACGCAATTAACTATATCAAAGTTAACGTTTTTATTCGATAAAATCGACGCGATTTTACCCGACGCTGATTGTTAATTGTTTTATTAAATATTCGTTGGAATTTATTACTTGAACAGCCTATTTGTTGCTCGAGTAACTTGGCTTTTGTTACGAAACCTTACGAGACTGTGAGGGATCGTAGCTCTTAACCCTTTCGCTTCAAGGTCTCTCTTGAGTCGCGAACTGAAAAAACAGTGTTTTTTCACTGTGTCAGAGGTGTGGATTGTTTTAATAATCGCGACTAACAATGGTCTTTCTCTTAAAAAGAAACTATACACTGTACGTATATGTACATAATATATATACAAATCGAACTAATTATTATTTCTAATTCAAGACAAGCAGCGTGTCTTCAACTCCAAATAATGGAACTTCGGAAGAAGTCGCAATCTCTTCGCCGAGTTTCTTTCGGTTTACAGGTTTCAGGTGTGTCGAATCGTTCGAAGATTCTTTAAACATTCGAATTATTGTTGGATTAGATGTTTAACGTCACTTCGTTAAAACAATGAACAATCACACCTGTGAGCCCATTTTTTCTTCTTTGTTTGTTCATCGTTTCACGGAAATCGCGACGAGCATGGAAATAGAGAAATAATCCATTTTGTCAATGCAAAATACGTTTTTACGTTCATTTTGCAATGGTGTCTTCCTTTCACATTGTAGATTCGATCTGCGATTAGTAGATTAGGAATTTGCAATTGTTGAGGTAGAAAAATAGGAGAATATCGTTGCATAATGTAGCAAAACTTGTTAAAATGTAGAATATTTTTATTTGAGTTTAGTGTTTTGAAATCGACTCGAAGAATTTTTATTTTATATTTGGATACTGTAGTATTGTTGCAACAATGTCGAAAAATAAATCAGGGAAAAGGGAAGTCATAGTCGCAATAATTTAATTGTTTTTCTAGCGTTGAACTCGTCGAGAAATTGGAGCAGAATATACGATTTTTATTTCTTTTATTTAGAACGAAGATTCTCTGTCCTTTTATTAATATCTAAAAATCAAATTTTAATATGTAGATATGGAATTTAGTTTTCTTCTTCTTTGACGAAATTATTAGTACTGTTTATTGCATTTAGATATTGCAAGGTTTTTATTATAAAATGAGCTCACTATGAGGAAGTATGGTATTTGTAATAAGGTCTCCATAAAATCAGCTTATTACATATATAATTATCATTATGTATGTAATATTATATATACTACTAATAATTGGGGAAATATTATATAGACATATAATAATTGTCAATTTGCTATATTTATTATATATAATATATAATATTATTATATATAAGTATACAATTACTATATATAAAATATTATAATATTTCCCAAAAACTCAGCTTTGCAATCTCAGTAATTTCGGAATTAAAACACGTGACTTCGTCAGAACAAATTGTTCCAGTGTTAAATTAAAAATCAGTTATTGCACTGATGGATTTGAAAAGTTAACCGTATTTTACCTTGACAAAAATGGTCCTCCATTTCTATGCTAGCCACCGTGATATCACTGAAACTAGTCACCTCACCATAACCTATAAACAATTAGGATACCAGATCCCTATGCTCCGACCAATTGCTTTCCTTGTTCCCACACTAAATTCATCAAATAATTAATTACATCAAAAACAAAGAAAACCTTTAGCAATTGGTCATCGCACAGTAATCGACCCCATGAGCAAGATACCCCAGGGAGTACCCCAAGTCCCCACCTCGCCATCCTTTAAGAATCATCAACGACTCCCATCAAGAAGCACCCGTAAGGCGTCAACGTTCCTATCGCCTTGTTGACGATTCCATCGGTCCGACAAAGAATATAAAAATCCAGAAAGGGTATCCGTGCACCTACGAAACAGTCCTAAGATATCCGTGAGCAAGGGCTCGTGTTCGCAGGGCAAGCGAATCGTGGCAACGAAACCCCCACGTTAGCGGGAAACGTCAAGCGCAGTCGGTCTTTCGGTGACAGAACGATTTGCAGCTTCCCTCGACCGTCCATAACGTGGTAAATCTCGCGTGCGTTGGAAATAGAACAATCCGGGGCAGCTCGGGCGGACGTCGGCCGGCATTACAAAAGGAGCTAACACAGAGGGCGTATCAGGCGTCATGGAACCATTTTTCTTAATCATCGAATCGCTTATTCGCGCGACGGCCAACGAAACGTCTCACCATAGCGACGTTCCTCAGCCGGACTGATCACGGCCTAAATTAAAAACTCTCCTCTCATTCCCCCCAAAGTGCTCTATCCACCTCCCTAACGGCGCGCGAACGCGGGTCGCGCCATTTCCTTGGCGTTCGTTTCTTCGAAACTCGTTGACATTCGTTGGACATGTTCTCGGTTTATTAATTACATTTTCATCGTCTTCCCTTAATCATTCATCCTGTTTCACTGGAAGAACCATAACCTCTCATCGCGGACATGGACGCTCGTTCGAGCCTGCGACGGGTTCGCAACTCTTACAGCCTTAATCGACAGCACTATAAATACGGAAATTTATCGACTAAACGCCGCGCAGCGAGCCGACCATTCGAAAACTTTCAATCGCCGACAGTTTTTTTTCACGGTTCCTCGGCGGAGGTTGCGTCCTTCTTTTCTTTGGCACCGTGAACCATCCTCCGCCGTCGCCGCTTCTGTCGACCAACAACCCCCTCCACGTCGCTGGTTTCGGTCGGCCCGGCTGCGCGCTCCAGCCCCTATATCTCTTAAGTAGCACCTTCGTTATTCAACTTCGTTTCACAAATGCGCGCGCACACAGCAGCGAGCGCGTTACCGTAATTACTAGCTAGGGACTAAACATCCTGACGGAGATCGGGACTGGTTTCGCAGGGGTTGCTTCTCTTGGCGTAGGCGTGTAGGTCCCGTGGGATTTTCGTCGGCGCCGAGCTTCGCTCTAATGTCGTCTACGCCTGACGTAATCGCGCGCGGATTTCTCTCTAGCTATCTGTTTAGCTAGCTCTCTCTCTCTTTAGCTATCTTTCTTCTTAGCTGCCTCTCCTTCTAGCTATCTCTCTCTCTAGGTATTTTTCTCTTTAGCTATTTCTCTTTCTAGCTATCCCCCTCTCTAGCTATCTCTCTCTTTAGCAGTCTCTCTCTTTAGCTAACTCACTCTCTAGCTAATTTTCTCTTTAGCCATCTCTCTTTCTAGCCATCTCTCTCTCTCTCTCTCTCTAGGCATCTCTCTCTTTAGCTATCTCTCTCCCTAGCTATTTTTCTCTTTATCTGCTCTCTTTCTAGCTATCTCTCTCTCTCTCTCTCTAGGTATTTTTCTCTTTAGCTATTTCTCCTTCTAGCTATCTCCCTCTCTAGCTATCTCTCTCTTTAGTAATCTCTCTCTTTAGTTACCTCTCTCCCTAGCTATCTCTCTCTCTATCTCCTTTTCTGTCTCTCTGTATCTTTCTCTATCTATCTCTACCTCTCTCTGTCACCCTGTATCTTTCTCTACCCATCTCTACCTCTTTTTCTATTTAAAATTCTATTTCACAACGATTGTTCTATTGCAAGAACCACGCGAAAAGGGAATTCCACTTAATGTATTGAAAAATCCGATTAATCGAGCCAAAAATATAGATCGTTCTCATCCGCGCCGCGATCGAAGCCGACGGAATGATTTCGCTGGAAATACGCGGTAGTGCGGACAGAGGCGAATGAAATAATTGCGAGTGTAAAAATTGTCCCCTTTAAATAACGCGGGACCGCGAAGCCAAGCAATTAACGTTGAATCGGCAGACTCGCGCGTTGTTTGGTATATCAGGGTTTAAATAACGCGGTGGTAAATCGAGCACCGAAGGTTGAAATCGAGTACAGAAGGTTAAAATCGAGCATGGAAAGGTGAAATTGAGGATGGAAGGTGTAAATCGAGGATGGAAGGTTTAAATCGAAGCCAAAAGGTTGAAATCGACTCCGAAAAGTTAAAATTGAAGGCAAAAGATAGAAATCAAAGACAAAAACTTGAAATCGAAGCCGAAAGGTTGAAATCGGCTCCGAAAAATTAAAATCGAGCATGGAAGGTTTAAATCGAAGCCAAAAGGTTGAAATTGACTCCAAAAAGTTAAAATCTACCCCGAAATATTAAAATCCACCCCAAAACATTAAAATCGACTCCTAAAAATTAAAATCGAGCATGGAAGGTTTAAATCGAAGCCAAAAGGTTGAAATCGACTCCAAAAAGTTAAAATCAACCCCGAAATATTAAAATCCAGCCCAAAACATTAAAATCGACTCCAAAAAGTTAAAATCTACCCCAAAAAGTTAAAATCTACCCCCAAAATTTAAAATCGATCCCAAAATATTAAAATAGACCCCAAAAGGTCAAACTCGAACACAGCCTACTTTTCTCTTGGGTTTCGGGTAACAATCTTGGAATCGCAAACCGAGAAAACAGCATACAAAAATAAAACATTTAAAAAATCCGTCGCTTCGCAACGTCGTCCCCGGTTCCATTTCGAGTTTTTTCGTTCCGCCAACGACGTCACCGCCTCCGTCTCGAAGTAGATTTGCCGTCGGGATCGTCCTGGACCTTGGATCTTTGCCGACGATCCAAATCGAACATAATTCCGTCGTACAAAGGCTGATAGATCGCGCGGCTCGACCGGCGCAAAGCTAGGCGGTTAAAACTTTCACGAAAGTAAACGAGACTTGGCACTCGGACGGCACGTTTCGCAACAATTATCATCGCTTGTAGGTCTCTCACGTCGCTTATCCTTATTTAATCGCTATTTTAGAAGACGGAATAACGCGCCGGTCCGGGGGATCGATCAGCCGACACGGAAATTCGAAGCGGAACGCCGCCGCGGATCCGCGCGAGATTCTTAAATAATTCAAAACGCGGCGAGACTGCCGGGAGAACACGTCGAGACGACGCTCGCCGATTTGGATTGAAACTTTCCTTGTTTTCTTATTGGAAAACCTCGATTTTTCCTAGAAAAATCGCACGTTTTGGAATTAACCCTTTTGGCATCTCCTTTCGTTAATTATCGAAGAAAAGGGAAATAAATGAATTCAGTCGGGAATTGTGGAAGATCTGTAGAAATTCAGTATTGTGGGTTTGTTAACACGAAATTAGGATTGCTGTTTAACAATAGGAGAATTGGTTGTAATAATTATAAAGTTAGTTAATTTTGTGGATTTTTTGAAAAGTCAAGGGTTGATTCCGTTCCTTGCAAAAATTCTACTTTTCTATTTCAAGAGTCTGACTTCTTTCTTGTAAAATAAATTATAACCCTGCGCGATTTTCGTTAATATACGACGGAATATTTAGTTTATTAGTTTATGAGCATATCAGTCATTTCTGTCTCAATTAATTATCATATATTAATAAGATTTTAAATACCTATACTCTGTCTAAAAGAAATTTATTAATTTCCCTTTAAAATAGTAAATTTCATGTTACTTGAAATAACTCGAAATAAAAATGAAATTGTAGTCGAACAATTGATTGAAAAATCCTCAATGATCAAATCTTTCATCTTCTTACAATTAAAAAATTGTCTATAAGTGCAATGTTTATTTCTTTGATATACCTAAATTATACTATAGCGAACTTTGCTGCAGCACCGTGGAAACGAATGTCAGCACTGTAATAAATATTTAAATGGAACATTCAAATTGTTAATTACCATTGAAGTTTACCTCGCACGTGCTTAAATATTCTCTCTCCCTCGGACTTTGATTTCGGCGAAGTCCGAAGAAGTACAACTCTTTAACAACTTTAACAGCTTCTTTATAACACAGAGATCCGAATTTCGATCGACGTTTATTTTTCATTTCGGCGCAATCGCTTTATGAATATTAATAGGAATATTAACATGAATATTAATTGGAATATTGTTAAAATGGAACTGATCAACCCTCATTATAATTACCAGTGAACGGGAATTATTGTCGTTTTGGTTAATCGGGCATCGAAATAGCGTTGTTAAAGAATAATTAATCGAGACGGCGATGGAAGAATTATAGTCGAAGAAGCGTTTTGCATTTGATATTAATAATCTTTATATTAGCTATAATTTCAGATTTAAAAGAATATTTCTTGCAACAGAGATGGCCAACCCCCGCCCCTCAATTTTAAAATATCAATATTAGAGCATATAGTATAATTAAAATCTTTACTGCTATTAACAATTTTCTTATCACTTTCAATAAACGTTCTAATAACTGTGCTTTATCCAAAAAATTCGCGATAATCGTCTATTAAATAATAATGTTTATTTCGAAAATCAATGTTAACTTCATCTAATAATATCGAATGAAAACGTCATTACTAAATAATAATTATAATTATCACGCCCTCTGAATAATTATCCAACTACATCCCCCATTGTCTATCATTGATTTCAACCCCTAACACTATAATACCAAAATCAAACGCTAATTCTCACCGACAACATTTGACGATTGCAATAATTATAAACGTATAACAAATAAAGTATTCCTTCCGATATTTAGCTAATTAATTAATTAACAACAAAGAGGTAGTGTTAGACAAGATAATCGAGAGCGAAATTGTAGTTCAAGGGGTTGAAATCGTTGATTAGAAAATTACCCCTTTAAGCATCCAAGAAAATAAAATCCAAGACGATGTAGAAAATGATTGTAATGGTCCAGAGTAAAACCCAAGACGATGTGAAATCATTGGAGACGATTGAAACTAAATCTAAAATGATATAAAATCATTGTGACGATTGAGACTAAATCTAAAACGATTTAAAATCAATGATATAATTGAAATTAAAACCCAAAATGATGTAAAATTACTGTGATAATTGAGACTAAAATCCAAAACGATATAAAATCATTGGAAACGATTGAGACTAAACCCAAGACGATATAAAATCATTGTGATGATTGAGATTAAACCCACGACGATCTGAAGTCATTGAGACGATTGAGACTCAACCCAAAACGATATAAAATCATTGATATAATTGAAAATAAAACCCAAAACGATTTAAAATTACTGAGATGATTGAACCTAAATCCAAAATGATGTAAAATCATTGAGATGATTGAAACTAAAATTCAAAACGATGTAAAATCATTAAGATAATTGGGAGTAAAGCCCCGAACGATGTAAAATCATTGGAAACGATTGAAACTAAACCCAAAATGATGTAAAATCATTAGAGACGATTGAGCCAAAACCCAAAACGATCTGAAATCATTATGATGATTGAGCCAAAGCCCAAAACGATCTAAAATCATTAAAATACTACACAAAACTAAAAACCTCCTCATCTTCGCATTCTTCCACGCCCCCGATGAATCGCCAAATATCTTCTCCATCCCTCGCGTCACTTGAAACCCTACAGTATCAAACCTGCTCTGCAGGTCTCATAGGACGCGACCGTTCACATAGGACGCGAACGATGCCCGATAACAAAACGTGTCAAATATTTCCGTAAGAACAAACGGAAGGGGGTGGCCCCCGAAAAGTTTCATTAAATTCGGCGAGGTGTCACGTCGGCGTGTTTCCTCGTCAGGCTGCTCGTAAGCTCCGAGCCGGTGGTGCCGAACCGGAAGTTATCGATCGGCCTCGGATCGCGATCCCGTGGTTCGGCGTGGAACGAGGAACGAGGAACGAGAAGCGGACTAGAAGGGGTGGACGTGCTTGTCGGCGATCCTGCGGATTTCGACGGGTCTGGGACGAGAGAGAAATAAAGAGAGAGAGAGAGAGAGAGAGAGAGAGAGAGAGAGAGCGCGAGAGAGTAAGAGAGAGAGAGAGAGAGAGAGAGCAATCGCTTACGAAACCAGTCCCAAGAGAATGAGCCGGCACTCTCGTTCTGCGCTCGCGCATTTACTGGACAATGTGTACCATTATCCCGTGTGTATTGCATACATATATCTATTTATATATATATACACATATACGTGCACACGCGCCGGGGTTATACATACGTACATACACTCCACATATGTATATATACACGTTTAAGACAGCAGAACGTGGACAGTAAATAAGAAGGAGGCTCGAAGGACCGTATAGACCGTGCGACAAGACGCTACTTCGCGGCTCCCGGCGAGAGACACACAACCGAAATCGCGCGTATTTCTTTTCCGTGTGTGCGGCGGACTCTTTTTTCTTTTCTTTCTTTTTTTTTTTTTAAACCCGGCTCCTCGTATTTCGCGGCAACGAAAATAGACGCCTTTATTGCTCTGTCGCGTTAAAAATTGGTTACGAAGGGTTCGAAGGCACCGGCGGCGCTCGCCAATAGACGGCGCCGCCATGGACGACTTGTCCTCCGTTTAGATAGCGACGTCGGATAAGCCGGTCTGCGCCTTTTCTCGAGGAAGTCGGGCCAGCCCCTGGCGCACCGTCGCGCCCCTCACTGTACCGTTGCGGCCCTTACTATACTATTGCACCCTTTCGAATTATTTTCCATTTTCGACGCTTCTTTTGTCGCAGCGAAATGTTCGCTCGAAGTCCACGACGCCATTTTCTTCTCGTCAACTTTTTACGCTCTGCTCGATGCAAATAATTAATTATAATAAATATAGATATTGTAACAATATTCATTGGCGTAAACTGTATGAATTTTATTCACGTTGATCAGATTTTATTTGTCCAGTCTTCTACGTTTTCCAAATCTTTTCGAAACTTGGAAATCATTGAGATTAATGCATTGTTAGTGCATTATTTATTGTTACTGCTTGCAAAATTCCTTTCTTTCTATTATATTTCTGTTCATTTCTTGCTTTATTTTATAGTCACGTTTCTACGTGTTCTTTGTATTATATTGCGCTTTTTTGACAGCAACTATAGGGGTTGTTCTTTCTGTTTTCTAGATCTCGTTGGCGTTCGATGCATTTTCAACCCTCTGGCTGTGGCTTTATGGATAATTGCAGCGGACTAAATAAACTTTCGGCTCTTCTGCTTCGCTGTGGCTTTGATGGACACGTGTGGGACTTGTGAGACATTTTTTGGTAATCTTTTCGTTTGTTTTAACTTTAATTGGGAAATTCTGCGGTTTTCTGTCTTTGTACTGTCGTCGCGATTGTTTGCAAATTAGCGAAGATTTTATGGAAGCGGGCAAAGTATATTTTATTATGGTTTTCAATGATGTTCTATATATTTTGCATGTCGTGTTTTATAATCTTGAAAATGGCAGAATTTTCTAGATGGTCCGATAAAAAGTTAACAAAGGAGCAAAGAGTTTGCACATTTCCTGGAATTTTAGTGGAAAATTGGCTAATCGTAGTTTATTAAAATTAATCAATTAATTTTCCTCTGGCTCCTATAAAATTCCATTTAGCAGACCTTTATAATAAATATACAATAAATTCTCCTAAAATCGTCTTTTAAATCCAAACAACAAAGATGGACAATTAGAGAAGAAGAGATTCGATTATTTCAGTCTCGCGGCTCTTTTCTATAGTCGACCATTATCAGGAACTATAAAAATGAGTCTCGCAGCTCTAATAACCATACCACGTCTTCCCAAATTGTCTATTGCTGTTAAGAAGCCAAAGAACAATTAGATACAATTTACTATATTTCTTAAAAAATTATTTTAAGCTGGAAAAAATTTCGAAATTATCTATTGCTATTAACAAGCCAAAGAACAATTGCTTAAAATTTACTATATATTTTAAAAAATTATTTTAAGCTGGAAAAGGTTCTCAAATTATCTATTGCCATTAACAAGCCAAAGAACAGTTGCCTAAAATTCACTATATTTCTTAAAAAATTACTCTAATCTAAAAGAAACGATAGTATCGTGTTATCGAAAGAAAATTTACCAAAAAATGCCTCTCAACCTCCGCTTAACTTTCGAGAAACCGCACTTTGAGGTCTCCTGCGGCTTCCGCGCCCTCAAAGGAACACCGTCCATCGCGCCGCCAACAATCGCCGCAGAATTCGCGGAGATCGATAACGTTGGCTTATCATCGCGTGACCACGATACACGGTAACGTTAAATCGATGCCAAGGGTATTACGAATAAAAGGGGTATCGTTCCCCGAAACGGAATGCGGCCCGAGGGGTGGGTGGGGTGGGGTGGGTGACCAAGAGGCCGACTTCCTCGAGCCAAAGAGACGTCAGACGACTCGTCCGCGTGTCCTGCATATATGGAGTACAGTGAAATGATCGTTGTTGTTTGCGCACACAATATACAACTCGCGTCGATTACGCTGGACAGCTATTACAGCGGGTGTATCACACGCGTCGCGGTCTTCGATTCCGCGCGAAGACGCGATAACTGACTACAAACGAAATCATAAAAAAGGAACCGTTACGGTCGACGTTTGTCTGTGCTCTCTTTGGTTATCGACTCCTCTTATCACAAGTTTAGTTTCGTTAACAGTAAACGTAGAAAGCTTACCCTCCCCTCCGTCCTCGCGTCGTCCTCACGTCGTCTTCCTCCTCGTTGGTTCTCGCGAGCAGGTGTGTTCGTGGTAACGCGAGACCCTCGATGCCGGGCGAAAGCCAGCCGCCTATTACCGTCTTCGTCGACGTCTTCGTTGTCGTCGTTGTCGTCGTCGTCGTCGTCGTCGTCGTTGTCACCGCTTGACGATTACTTCGTTTCCTTCTTTCCCCCGTAATTGACTCGTCTCGCTGGGCTAACGGCTGGATGGATACGCGGTTCTCGTCTTTCTCTTCGCAGTTCACCCTCGCTACCCGCCCCCCCGACGACGAGGGGAGGGTAGCGGGAACTGCTCCGAGTACGACGACCTCCGAGGAGTGGTTCCCGACGGATCCTCGCGTCTAATCGCGACGGAATCGACCCGCGGAATCGTCGATCTTCGAGAACCACCCCCTGTGTTCTTGGACGTTCTCGATCGTGCGTCTTGAACGATCTTGCGATCAGCGATGCCTCTGCGCCGCCATTGTCGCTGGTACGGTTGGAGATGGTTCTAGGTAACATGGACATGCAAGACGATTCGTCGAGATCGTGCTCGTCGAAATCGTCCCGACGCGCTCGCGCAACGATGCGTCACAGTTCTACGGTTTCCTCCGCGCGAAAGTGGAAACCATGGGAATACAAAATCTAGTCGAGCCGTGGTGTCGTTGATCGTTGAAACGCGGCGCGTCGGGACCGCGAACGAATGGTACCAGGTGGACGAATGGCGATTCGAGATCGTCGCCGATTTAGAAGACGGATCAAGAATTACCAAGAATGTCACGGAACCGTGCCCCGAACCGCTTTCAGCGCTGGTGTATGTGCGTGGTGAGGTGTTTGGACAGGTAGTCGGCCCTGGCGAAGCACTTGCCGCACATCTCGCAGTGGTAGGGCCTCTCGCCGGTGTGGATGCGCAGGTGCCTGGTGAGGTCGCTCTTGCCGCCGAACGCGCGGCCGCAGAACAGGCAAACGAAGGGCCGTTCGCCGGTGTGCTTGCGAACGTGTAGCTTCAGGTTCTCCTTGGACCGTACGCACTTACCGCAGAACGGACAGGCGAACCGTCGCTCGCGCCTGTCCACCTCGTGGCTGCTCCTCGCCAGGCTGATCACCGCCTCGGTCGGCTCCGGCCGGTCGTCGTCGACGGCGTTATCGTCGACGTCGCCCACCTCGCTGGCGCTACCGCCGCCCGCGGAGCTCCTCTCGTTCAGCACCGGCGCCTCGGACATCTGCACCTCGACCGCCTCGCCGGGATTCTCCTGCACGCTCGCCGTCTCCGACACGCTCTCCTCCCGCGTGTTCTCCGCGAACGTCGCCCGGGTCTCCTCCTCGCCGGGGTTGGTCGTGGTGTCGCTTCCGGTCTCGACTTGCGACGGCTCGCCGGTGCTGGACACCTGGTCGCTACGCTCGGCCGCCGCGGAGATCGCGCTGCCGCCGCCGCCGCCAACGCCGACGCCGCCGCCTCCGCCTCCGCCTCCGCTGCTCTGCGGCTCCGGCGCCCGTTGCAGCCGCTCCAGCGCGTGGTTCAGCCGGTGCTTCTTGAACGACTTCAGATACCTGAACTGCATGCCGCAGACGTCGCAGGTGAACAGCTTGTCGGCCGGCAAGCGGGCACGATGGTTCTGCTCGCGGTGCTTCACGTACGCGGAACGGTAGCGGTAACGCTGGCCGCATTGCTCGCAGGTGAACGGCTTGTCGTCGCTCGCCTGCCCAGCGTGCTGCAGTAACGCGTGCCGTTCCAGCAGCCACGCGGAAGGAAACGTCGCCAGACAGACGCCGCAGCGACGGGCCAATCCCGCGAGACCGGCGAAACCGCCGTGACCTAACAGGGAACCGCATCCGCCGCTGCCGCCCGACCGCTCCACCAAGGCGCCCCAACCGCCCGCCTCCAGGCCGAGAGCCAGCGACACCTGAAACGCGATTCGGGGATCGTTAGAACGACGGGTCGAACCACAGACCGGAAGCAGAGGCGACGACTTTCAACCGGCAGAAGTGGTGTCGTTTCTTTCACATTATTTTTTTTTTTTTTAAAGATTCTGCATCTTTGATGGACACCGAGTCATCTTGTCGAAGGGGTGTCTCTTGTTCGAGTTTCGTCTCTGGAAGAAGCTCGTGTGAATATTTATTGTCGAAGTGGTCCAAGTCCTTTTGTTTTTATATTTTGGAATTTCAGGATTTTTTGGTTCGGTCGATTTAAAAATATTAATGGTCTTTTGTATTTCCTTAGGTTGCAGTAATGTCTCTCACATTGTCCCTCAATTCAGGGTATAAAATGGACAATTTGGGAAGAGGAGATACGATCTATGATTGTCGATAACAGGTGGCAACGATAATGAGCGCAAGGCTCTAATAATAACATTTTCTCCTTTCTCCAAATTGTCAACTTTTAATCGCGAGATTGTCCATTTTTTTTCGCGAAATTTTCCATATTTATTCCCCAAATTCTCCAATTTTATTCGCGAAATTTTCCATATTTATTCCCCGAATTATCAATTTTTATTGACAAGCAAAAACGAAATCCTTAACCCTTTGCACTCCAACGGCGACACTGAAATCGCTAAAATCTTGCGTCCGAGATCATTTTTACAAGGTTTATACCTCAAAAATTGTTGACAGTGGTTCATCGAATTTTATGCAACTACTATAAAGCAGAAAAATGATGTCAGACTTTCAGTTAAAATTTTTCTGAGCGCCGAGGGTTATAAATATTGAAGTAGCTTAGTTCGACGTTGTTATAAAATGGACTTAGGCCACTTTCGAGATGAATGGCTCGTATAGTGAGCGTGATCTTAAATAGATTAAGGCTAAGCGAAGCTCGGGTGCGAAATAGTTAATAATAAAGCGAAGTTATTTGAAGATTGTTAGGCTCTTTTTTGTAATTTGTTGTTCAAATCTAGTTTCACTCGATAGAATAACGTAATTCGATTATGTCTTCGACAGGTGGCAAGATTTATAGCAATTTTGTTGCGATTGAAAGGCAAAGCTGAAATGCAGGTAAAAAATTCGATATAAATTATCTTTTCGAATTTTAGAGGAGAAATTATATTCAGAAACTGAGAGTAGAAGGCTAATTCTAATTGTAGACTTCGCCTAATAGAGTTCAGTGCATGGTAGACTAATTAATCTTCTGCCAGACTAATTAATCCTTTTCTAAAATAATTATTCTTCTGCCAGACTAATTATTTTTCTTTTAGACTAGTTATTCTTCTGCTAGAATAATTATTCTTTTGCTAAACTAATCAGTCTTCTTCTAGACTAATTATTCTTCTGATTATTATTCTAGACTAATAAATACATAGAAATTCAACGAATAAAATTATTATATGAAAAATATAGATTAAATGAAATACCAAGACACTTTACGAACAGGACATCCATCGATTGAACAATGTTAGTAGACAGAAAGCATGCACCGTCAACACGTGACGACAATAATTCAAAAGAATCTCTGAAAAACCACCGTGTAAGCGTGCAATTCTCTAAACACAGACAGTGAACACGTGCTTTTTAAAGTAGATAAAACTTACCGGCAAACGATCTCCTCAATTTACCGCGGTAATCGGCCTACCAGTGTATAACATGATCTTCTCGGACAATTTCGACAACGTGTTCCCACGAAAAAAAAAAAACTGTTACATAGTCGACGAATTGAAAAACAACAATCGAACGTGACATAATTCGCGGAATAAAATCGATCGAACGCCCGCGCGTGCTATTCTACAGTGCCTAATCGACCAAGGTATAGTTACGATTAAAAGAACGTGACACCAGACACATCAGGTTCAATGACCTATTGTTAACACAAACAGTTTGCAGCTTTTATTTCACAAATCGTTAATTTACAACTATGATATGCATTCGTTCGCCTAAGAACCGAAATGAAAAAACTGTCATTTTACACGAAAACAAGGCGTATTTATCCATAATGATCGGAACGCGTATCAACGTGGGTGAGAGTTACGGACAAATTCATTTCTCTTTCGTTCTCTTTTTTTTCTTTTCTTTTTCCTCAGGCATTGTCTCGCCATGAAATCCTGGAGATTATTCGCACGGTGGTGGAGAGACACAGCATTTTCAAAATCACTTGCCGCGTAGACTGACAAATTCCGTTTATTCCTATCGACAGGCTCCCGTAAAACCTTATTACGCTATCTCGGGAACCGCCAAGATGGCCGATGACGGCCACGTGACTCTCTTTTCTTCGCGCGCGTTGATTCGAAAGTTACTCCGTTACGTCCCCGTGTTAAATGCTCTCGTTTTCTATATCGTCTTTTATTCCTCTTTTATTCATTTTTTATTCTTTTCTTATTCGAACTCGTCGGCCATCTCGGCGGTTCGCGATACGACCCCCTAATTCCAGCACGACTCGTACATACGGGTCCGGAACTAACAGCAAAAATTACTCATTCGCACGTTTCATCTATTCTCCGTTGTTTCTCACTTTCGCACAGAAAAATCGTAGCACGAACGCGTCATCGAGCACCGAGGGAGGACACGTTTCTACGGTGGTTGTTTAGCGGCGCGCACGAGCTCTCGGCACCCATCATCCTTCCTCGTTCACGACTGCTCGGTTGACAATCGCGAGCGGGCGGAGCGACGATCGCGCGACACCGCTTCCGATCGCGTTACACCGCTTCCAATCGCTTTGACATTGCTTCAAATCACACGACGTTGCTTTCAATTTCATGACGTTGCTTTCAATTTCATGACGAAGCTTCCAATCTCGTGACATAGCTTCGAATAGCTTCGAATCTCATGACATAGCTTCAAATCGCATGACATAGCTTTCGATCGCTTTGGTTTTGCTTCTAATCGCTTCGAGTCCGCTTTCAGTCGCGTCGGATTTGCTTTCGATCGCGTCGAATCCGCGAAAATCATTTCGCGGTAATCAGCCGGGTCCCCTGAAAAGGGGTGAACTGTGATCAAGCCTCGACGCTCTTAGTTTTGGAAATATTTAGTCAATTTCTCGAGCTCATTGTTGAACCCTTTGCACTCGAGAACAATGCCTCGAAGTTGTAACTTAAGATTGTTATATATCTTCACTTTTACATTATCCAATCATATTTTTAAAGAATTGTTAAAAGCATAAAACCGTCTTTATTATATAATATTATTCAGTTTTGTATGTATAAATTGCACTAATAAGTCATACAAAATGGAGAAAAGTCGTCCAAAATAGCTTCGCCTTTTGAGCTCGAATTTTGTCTAGTGCAAAGGGTTAATATACTTGTTCAATACTATCTTCACTTTCCTTGGTTTCTATATAACGCGAAAATTATTTATTTATCGCAAATTTAATGCAAATAAAGCAGTATTTTGCGAACAAATCCGCGTTGCAGCGTTCCAAAATTCTCTGACAAAATCGTCGAAAATTTCTCCTTTTAAAACAGAATAACGCGCGATGCAATAAATAATTTATCAATCATTTCCAGAGCACTAAATACTTCCACTTTAGTGCGAACCCTAATCAACCCCCGGCTGATCATTTACCAAATAAGGTGTCGGGATCGTCGCTCGCCGCGTACGCAAATTAACGCAACGCGTTGCGTTCCCTAAACCGCACGTTTCTCGCGCTTTCCGCTTCGCTTTCCGCGTCGATCTTCGCTGCGGAGATGACAGAACCGTGGGTGTCGCGATCAGAACGGCCACCGGAGTATTTGGGAATTTTAGCAGCGTTTTTATTCTGCCTCGTCGGACGCGTTTTTATTCGGCTTCGTTCGACGGGTTTTTATTTCTCTCCGTCGGCCGCGTCGCCGTTCGGCCAGCTTAGCTCGACGGAGATCGCACGAGCGGATCCACGCCGATCGACGAGGCGATCTCGATTTCTCCGGCGACCGTTCATGGCGGAGTAAATCGCGGAAACGAGACGCACCGGTGTGTTTGCACGCGTTCACTGTGCCCGCCGCGGCGCACGGAGATCGCACTTCGATACTTCGCCTCTACGTGTCCTATCGCGACACATAGTATCTGAGATCAGCAAAGTGTCGGGCTTGGAGAGTTCCGAGTATCGCGCTGCATTACGCGGGATACAGGGTGCCCGCGAAATAGCCGAGCGACGGGAACCGCTTCGGCTGGGATCGAGCGTCGTCGGAACATCGTCGGAAATTTGATGCGAGTTGGTAGATGGTAGCTTTTGCAGAGATCAATTTGTTTAGGGGATTTCGGTGGGGGGAATAGCTGGTTATGCGAGCCAATGCATAAACGATGTTATATATGCATTTAGAAATGCAGATTTATGCTGTTTTGCTATATCCATGAGTCAGATTAGACATTTTTTACGAGATAAGAAATACTTTGACACTAGAAAAACGTAAACGCATGTATAAATTAATTTATTTTTAAACGATAACGCTAAACTTTCTAGTTATTACGTAAGCGTCGTTATAAACAGAGATTAAAGAGTTCTTCCATCCTATAATCGATAAATAAATATATACCACGAATTTATTATATTATTGTGAAAAATGTACTGAAACGACAATTTCAGTCATTGCAAAATTGACGTCACTTTAACCAGTAAATTCTATCTAAATACAACAAAATAAAATCTGCAATTTACCACAACGCATCAACAACACATAGATTACAATTTTTAATTCCCTAAACAATTTAAATTTTAATCGAAAGGCCTAAATTTATACTCATATAAATGCAATATCAAACTGCATTCAATTTACTAATTTGCACACAACAAAATCCTCCTTCAACAATTCTAAAATTCATCTGATGCGTTTCTATACTTTCCAACAATATAAATATAAATAAAACCACAACAGAACAGCAACATTAATAACATCTCCAATCGCCGTCGTATTTTCTCAGCGGAAAACGCGCGATCAGCTAGATCAGTTCCGCTCGACGATTTATTTTTAATGCTTGCCTACTACCGCGTCTTCTATGGCGTCTAAGAAAACAAGTTTCCTGATAACAATTTATCTCGACCGCTTCCAAGTATGCAATGCAACACGGAAAACTTTCGCAACGAATTTTAATCGTGGCGCGGAACAATAATACCGCAAAAGACGTCGATGGTGCGTCGAGGAATGAGAAAACGACGCTTTAAAATAACAGGTGATACCGGAAACATTGTTCGGCCAATCAGGATCTCGTTTTGTGCGTCACTCGGATGAGACGACCGCAGGAAAATTAATCAGCTGTCGCGTTGACGCAAGAACGTGCGTGACATCGCGCGCGTTTCGAAGAATATTTACGCGGGAAGAGCTCGTCGATGAACGAACGAAAGAGTTAAGACGCGTATGTTGAGATAAGACGTGCAAAAGTCCTAAGTTTCGCTGTTTTACACTTTGAGTTCACGGATCTTTGAAATTCCGGCTTTGTGTTGCGTGATCTCGCATACTATGCGTCGATGATTTCTGTTATGCTTCCTGAACTTTGCGAGCCTCCGAAGTCGCCCGATCTCCGAGTTTCCGTGCGGCGCGGTGCGTCGAGGTTGTGGCGAACGCACGGCGAACGCGCGATCTCCGAGTTTCCACGCGGCGCGGTGCGTCAAGGATGCGGCGAACGCACGTCGAACGCACGTCGAACGCACGGCGAACGCACGGCGAACGCACGGCGAACGCACGGCGAACGCACGGCGAACGCACGTCGAACGCACGTCGAACGCACGTCGAACGCACGTCGAACGCACGGCGAACGCACGGCGAACGCACGGCGAACGTACGGTGAACGCGCGATCTCCGAGTTTTAGCGCGGCACAGTGCGTCAACGATGCGGCGAACGCGCGGTTGCGTCTCGCGTTCAAGAAACGCGCCGCGCGACCGGCTGGCGCGACCGAGGCAAATTAGCTACCGCTGTTAATTCTCAACAACGCTCTTTTTTTTTGTTATTCTTTGTCACTAATCTCTACAGCGTTACTCGATAATCAAGCGATCTGGACGTCAAGTGCTCGGGTGTCGGTGTATACTGAATTGCGGCCGGAAACGGCGGGGGGTGGGTGTTTTGTGGGGTGGTTTCGACGGGGTTTTTTGGATGGGGGAGGGGGCGTCATCGATTTTGCGACAGAGAAATATATCGAGGGGTTCGGGAGGGTTGAGGGGGTTGCGCGGTGGGCGTCGTGTCAGCGCCGTCCACGCAAATCTGCAAAGCAAAAATCTAAAAGTCTCTGGTTGGCACACAAAAACTGAAACGATGTAGTGTTATCCATGTGGTGTGGCTGGCTGGAGGGGGACGGACGGGGATCGGGGGGCGGAGGAGGAGGATCGGGCGGGCGGGGCGGGATTTGGCTCCGTTTTGTGGCGGCCGTGTGTGGCCGACGACGGGGAGCACGGGTTTCCCGCGCGGCTCGCGTTTACAAGTATGAAAAATATCCCGGCTTGGTTAAATACCGTTTAAAAAAGTTATTGCATTTTGGGTTACCTATTCTTGTGTGTATAGGTATCCGTCGTCTCTTTATCGTTATATTGTACAAATATTGTTGTAGTAAGTTGGTACAAACGTTACTGTAGAAAACATAACAACTCGTAGGTTCCCTTCCAAGTTCATCTCTCTTTCTCTCTCTCTCTTTCTCTTCTCTTTTGCGTGTTGTGTTTTTATTCTCAAATTTTCATATCGTTCGCACTACCTACCATTCTCTCCCTCTCTTTCTCTCTCTCTCTCTCTCTCTCTCTCGAGCTCGCTTTCTCTCTTGCTTTCTGACACCTCTCGCACATGCACACGAACACATACGCTCGATCTCTGTCGATCTCGTTCGCGCCGTCTCTCATCTTCTTCTTCTTCGACTTATTCTGCTTCTTTTTCTTCTTTCTCTCTCTTCTATCGCTCATTGTATGTATGGAAAGCTTAGTTAAATGTTATACAATCTGTTAGTACTATGCGAGATTCCGGTCTACAGGGTGGCTCTCAAGGTATCTGAACACTGCATTGCTCGTGTGTCTCTGTCTATCTGTCTTCTCTGTTTTCTCTGTCTTTTCTGTATATCTGTCTTCTCAGTATATCTGTCTCCTCCGTCTTCTCTGTTTCCTCTGTCTTTTCTGTTCTCTCTGTTTTCTTTGTCTTCTCTGTCTTTTCTGTCTTCCATCTGTCTCTCTGTGTCTCTGTCTAACTGTTTTCTATGTCTTCTCTGTATATTTGTCTTCTCTATCTTCTATCTGTTTCTCTATCTATCTGCCTTCTCTGCCTTCTCTGTCTTTTCTGTCTTTTATGTCTTCTCTGTATACCTGTCTTCTCTGTCTTCTCATCTGTCTATTAGTCTATCTGTCTCTTTGTCCATCTGTCTATTTGCCTATCTGTTTCTCTGTCTCTCTGTCTTGTCTATCTCTCTGTCTATCCGTCCCTCCGTCTATCAGTCTATCAGTCCACCCACCACATTTCCAGATCAAAGAACCTTGGACCAAACGAGCCGAGGACCATCTCTCAAACAACAAAAAGATCGACATCTCCTTCCATCCCCAAAAACAAGCGATCTACAACGATCCATACGATTTTTCTCAGGACACCGTTCGAACCAACAATGGTCTTAACCCTTTTTGCGGACGAGAGCCGACTCTCGGCCGCCACAGCGTTTCGTTTGGCTGGACGAGTGCGAGGCGACGGTCGAACAGTGTTTGTGTTAAGATAATTTGTATATAAATTATAGAATTGTATACAATTCCATATAATCGTATACAAATTATATTTTTATCATATCCAAATTAAGATAATTTATATATAAATCGCCTCGTCCTGCCATCTCGCTTGGTCGAAAAAGTCGTCCGCTAAGGGTTGAACCCCATAAACGGCCCTTTGGTTCTAAGTTGCGACGCTTTAACCTCAAAGTTTGTCCACGGCGGAGCCAGACGCTGGTCAAAGACCAGCTTCGTTAGACAATCGATGGACAGCAAAATTTCTCATCCCGATTGAATCCTCTTTTCCCGATTCAAGGTACATTCTCTATTTCCGATTCAAGGTATCCTCGATTTCCGATTCAAGGTATCCCGCCGCCCGATGAAATATTAATGAAGTACTCAGACAAAAGTACTCAGACGCGGATGAAAAATCGAGACGACTTTTATTGCGACGTTATTAAACTCGCGAGACGGTTTTTAAGGTAACTTCCATGCCGAAGGGGGGATTCCTACGGTTTTACGCCGGGCATTCGTGGATCTTGAACGAGGTGCTTACTAAGTACGGTAAAAGTGCAGTCTTGCATATATTCTGCTGCCTTCCCCCCCCTACCCTTCTCCTTTCCCTTGTCAGCGAGTCGATAATTGCAGAAACGGGATGCGCGATGACTGAAATATGCGACGCCGAATGATTCCCGGTACCCTTAGCTTTTCGCTACGTTCGCTTTTGAGGGAATCAAGCGGCGTCGACGTTTATCGGTCTCCTATCCTCCTCTCGCGTCTCCTTTACTCGTCCTGCTCGCTGTTCTTTAAACGCTTCTCTGAACACGCGTATCACCATTATATTAGATGATCGCGACTTTGTCCACGTAATTCGATCGCTTTCTGGTACCGCGACGCGAGAAACGCTCTATAGAAACGTTCTAAAAATTGCGCAAGGTTTTCGAGGCTCTTTAACCAGTTAGCTGCGACATTTTATTTTGAAGATTAATTTTGTTATGTCCTTCATCGATTACAGTGAGTATACTCTTGTCGACAGTTGTTCTAGAATTACTTTAACACGTCGAGCAACGCGTCACTCAATTATGGGTGACGCTAATTTTTAACCAATCATGAAAATTCATTTTTATTTCAATAGATTTGAACAAAGTGAATTTGAGTAGAATGTTTCGTTCTATTACAATCCCCTAATAATTAAAAAATAATATAGAAATATTCATAAAAATACAGAAAATAAAAAATAGAAATGTAATGGCATCAATTTTAAATAATAAATTTTTAAATCTAAAAACTCGCTTTATAATCGACTCGAACATCTTTATTAAAAATTCAGTATAAAATTGAAATAAAAAATTAGAAATAATTATGACATGTTCAATTCGTTGAAATAAATCGATATACCCCGATCTAATAATAACGTATAAAATTTATAGGAAATTGTTTAAGTTACCCGAATTCCAGGCGTTTTACAAAAATTGCAAGAGAAAACATTGAAATAATAATGAAAAATAAAACGCGCGTGAAACGGCAAGGAATCTGTCGATGGAGTTTCTGTACGATTTCCCCCATTCATAGGGGAATTAATTTCACGTCACCGAGTTCGTTTCATTACAAGCGATCACGGCCCGTTTATGCCAAACGGGCGCACGAGAAATTTACTTTCGTTATTAATGAAGACCGCACGGATTCCACCGATACGGCGCGGAATTCTATGGGCTTCGTTTAAATTCGATATAAAACAATGGACGATTCAACGTAAAATTCGGTTTTACGGCTGACTTGACGCGATATCGCTGCTTTTCGATACCACGCGTCTTTCTTTTAAATAAATTAGTTGGTTGCAAGCTTTAGTTGCAATTAACCCCTTGCCATACTATTATCTTCATAGTTATAAGAATTATCATAATTTCTACTGTAATAATTTTTCAGAAGGAAAGAGGAAAAATATTTATTACGTTTTTCTATATTTAGTTAAATAGTTAAATAACGATGAGAAGAGGTCAGAATTTTATTTCAGCTTAAAAGAACGAAATAATATTTATATTTAATAAGATATTAATAGAAATCTCTGTGACGAGGCAGACTCGGCAAAATACAGCAAGGGGTTAACCCTTTGCACTGTAATAACGAGTCAGACTCGTCACAAAAATTCCATGCAAGGTTTACTAAATATGAATATTATTAATTTCTAAATAATAATATAATAAATAATAGAATTTCTCACTTAAATATGAATATCATTAATTTCTTCTAAATCAAATTGAATTTTTCTTTTATTAAAGTTTAAGAACGAAAGTAAATAAAGACAATATAAAAATGCAAAAGTGATGTGGTTCTATTAAGATAAATAAGTATTAATCAAAGCAGTGAAAGGAGACATAGTAGAAGGGGTTAATAAGACAGTCTATCTTTCCAAATAGTTTCGTGAATATTCAATGCGGCGGTCGTTTGTTACACACACGATAATTGATAATGGCTATCGACGCTCTAAATCAGCGGGTCGACAAACAAAATCGCCGATAAAGTTAAATCACTCCGTGTAGCATAATTCCCTGTGTTCCGGCGATCAGAATCGCGACGGCAAACAATACGTTATCGGGTTATGTACATGGAAACAGTAGAAACTTAAAAACTAAAATGCTAGAAAATAAAAATTAAAACAATGGAAATTGGAAAGTGAAACATTAAACATTAGGAATTAAAAACTAGAAAATGAAAATTAAAACACTGGAAACTAGAAAGTAAAACACTAAAAATTAGAAATTAAAAACTTGAAACTAAAGATTGAAATATTAAAAATTAGAAACTAAAGAATAAAATACTAAAAACCTAAAATATTAAAAATTAAAATACTAAAATCCTAAAATACTAAAATACTAAAAACTAAAATACTAAAATACTAAAAACTAAAATATTAAAATACTAAAATCCTAAAAATTAAAATACTAAAATCCTAAAAATTAAAACACTAAAAACTAAAAATTAAAACACTAAAATCTGCCCTTCTAAAAATCGCACCAAAAATGCATATCTACTTTTACAACGCGTTTATCGTAACCTTGTCGACGCTACAATTTCGAGAAAACCAGCTTCGGTCTTTTCTCCTCGGTTAGGGCGTCTTCGATTCCCCGATATGGAGAAAATAAAAGAAGGAACACGTAAAAAATATCACGGATCATCTGACATCCTTTCTATAATACAAAGTTTGTCGACAAAAGGGGATGGAACCGGTTTAAAAACGCCATCAAATTATTCACGCTCGCGCGTCCCTTTCGAAAGGTTACTCTCCAGTTCCGCTACTGGACAAAGTGACAAGAAGAAAGTTGACGGGTCAGAGCGTCGTCTGCCATTTCACGCGATGCCCGATACCACGCTCCTGGCATTAAACAGTAATAAAAAGAATTATATAACGTCGATGAGAACACATCTTCCTGATATAATTTAAAAATAGCCATGTGCTTACTAAAAATCGRATATTAAAACAAACAAAAAAACRACTAAGTCTCCTCTGAATTTTCAAAGCTTATCTCCTAGGCAAATTACTTAATTTATTTATAATAATGAAGACTAAAAATCGGACGTTAGAACAAAAAAAAAAAYGACTAAGTCTCCTCTGAATTTTCCAATGAATTTCCGAATTTTCTGGCATTAAACAATAATAAAAAAAATTGTATAACGTCGAYGAGAACAATCRTCTAAAAATAGCCATGTGTCTACTAAAAATCGGACATTRAAACAAAAAAAAAAAYGTAACCACGTCTCMTCTSAATTTTCAAAGCCTATCWCCTACGTAAATYACTTRATTTATTTATAACAACAAAGCCTATAAATCGCCTTGTTAAAYATATAAACGCTGCTGCACTGTCTTCATCGCGCCTAAAACTATATAAAGCGTACTTAAAAGTATATATCGCATTTTTCGCTGCAGCGAAGTRAWWTTTGTAATCGGACCAGCACAAGGAAGTCCACRRAACTYCCGCGCGCGATCACGAGATTCCCTCGGGAGCCGGGAACATCCCGCGATAAATCTCGCGCCGGCGAACGCGGCGCCGCGGAAGTAAGAGAGGGGGAGGAGGAGGGTGTTCGGCCGCGATCCTTCGACAACTTTGCCAAGGTTAGGTCTAACTTTTCTCTAGGCAAAAGTCGGTGGAAGCGGCGTTGCATACGCGTTCTATAAACCGGGTCGTCGAATCGGGATAGACGGCGTAGAGGAACGTGTCACCGGGTGACCCGCTCCGCGAACTCGGAAACGCGCGCGTCGCGCCCCGAACTGGGGTAGTAGGAACAGTTCTCTCGCGCGATCGGCGGGTAGGGGTTGGTAGGCGTAGGCCTGACGCACACACACCCACCACGCCAGGGGTCCCGTACACAACGGCGGCTCATCGGGGTGGGTTGCACGTATCGGGTCGAGGGTGGAAGCGCTAACAAGCGTTCACATGTCGATACAGTCGAGGACAAAATTCGAAGGAGTTGCGAGCGAGCGACTCTCCTTCTTCGGTGTTACGCAACCCCTCGTGTCGCGGCAGTTATGTAACGCTGATCTGACACGTTTTCCCAGCGGCCGCTCTCTTGCCCGCGCGGAGTGTGTCAAAAACTGTGATCAGGTAGAAGTACTTGTTACGGAACGCTGGTCGATTGCGATCTATTGTTGAAACAGCGGATAAAAGAATAGCTACACGGCGTGTAAAAGTGTATGGAAACATTTTTACTGGTAGCTTTGGACGTTGTTCTTTGGGGATCTGTTCATATAAATTCTGTTATATAACAGTCAGCTGTAAAAGAATTATTTTTTCCAGTAAAGGTATGTCTAAGCGAAGTTACTGTTCCATATTGGATACTTGGATTTTCTCTTTGCAACGATTTATGGAACACTAGTTAAAGATAACTTAATACAATTATTTTCTACATAAATATAACGTATAATATGTTATACAAATCTTGCACGAATACAAGATATAATAATTAAGTAATTGAGAATAATAAAAATAATTAATATATAAAAATAGTTAATATATAAAAATAATTAAGTAATTTAGAATTTGTGCGAATGTCTCGTTTGTCGAGAAATGGGACACAGAAGAGAATAAACATTTTGTTTTACAGCTGACATTGTATAACAATTTTTACGCGAGTGGATTTATAAAGAACAATGTTCCAAAATATGGCTAGAATTTTTACATCCACTTTCGTACGCTCTGTATATTTTTTAATGCATTGTTTGCGCCACTGTTCCAGATTAGGGCCACTATTGAGAGGTGTTTCATAATAGGTACAAAACTACCCCCTTGCAACGCGATCTTTTAAAAACGCGTCGACGCTTCTTCAGCATCGCTTCTTTAATTCACAAAATTATATACCATAGGCTTTATACCAGTTTATACCAGTTACTAAATAAAGGAATCAATAAATAATTAAATAGACAGTTAAATAAATAAATAAAATAGGAACTTCCTCGCTTAAACTCTGACTAATACTGAACAGTTATTCTTCACTTTTCTGTCTTCCCAGAGCCAATTAATAAAATTTGAAAATTCCTACTATTTTTATAGTAGGTAGAATGATAGTATAGTACTTTTCTCGCAGTCTAAAAAAATAATTAAATCGCAGTATAATAAATAACTAAACCGCAGACTCGTCGTTTATAAATCCGTCTCTGATGCGAAAGAAACGTAATTGCCAATCGCGGCGACAGTTTTACCGCAAATCGTTGAACAACGGCGCGGACCGTGGTATATACTTTTACAGAGAATTATCTGATAAGAAGGAGAACAGGTAGACGCGAAACAATTAACCCAATTAACGGTGAAATAACGAACCCATTAACGGCGAACAAATTAACCCAGTTAATGTCCAATTCATCTTTCGACTCGCGGATAATAGAAACCCGGTGCGTTCCCGTTTCTGGAATGCAAGCACCGTCGACAAGTTAATCGCGAATCACCTGACAATATAGATAAACGACACTGTACTGAAAACGCTTAATTATTCTCTACCATATAGTGATCGATTTATGACAAAGATTAGTATTTTTAATGTTAGAGAAAGATTTGGAGAATTTAATAAGATCGATTAATTTCGATTTATTGAAATTGCTAAAGAAAAGAAAGCGACTCCTATTTTTTAGGATGGATGCAGATAATTTATATTTTATATATTATAAACTTTGGAGACGAGCAAGGAATTTAATATGAAATATAATATAATATAAAAATGCTCAGACATTGCATAGCATAATTTTACATAATTTCGACTTATCGAAATAATTAAGAAAAGAAAGCAATATTTACGCGACTCCTATTTTTTACAATAAATGCAGATAATTTATATTTTATATATTACAAGCTTTAGAAATGAGTAACGAACTCAATATAATATATAATATAATAATAAGATGCTCAGACTTTGCATAGCATAATTTCACACAATAAAAATTGATAATTTGCAACATATTAAAATTATTAAAGAAAAGAAAGCAATATTTATGCAACTCCTATCATTTTACAATAGATGCAGACAATTCATATTTAATATGTTATAAACTAGCTTTGAAAAAGAATAACGAACTCAACATAAATTATAATATAATAAAAAAAGTGCTCAGACTTTGCCTAGCATAATTTCACAAAACAAAAGAACAATCACGTCTCGATTCACGAAACAATATTTAAGCCCCGTTCACCCGTAAATCCGTCATACATTATCGTTTATTAATATCGCTTTTCTCGTATCGTTGACGCGAATCATTAGTCATTTCATTTATCTTTCACGCCCGAAGATCTCTATATTCAGGGAATAAATTCCACGCACTCGCGACTCCCTCCGCTACTCTCTTCTTTTCCCCATGGAATATGGTTTCCGCGTTTCATGGAAACGTTTTTATCGGCCGATTCAAGAGAGAGACATCGAGAGGGATTTTCCCGGAATAAATGAATATTAAGATATTCTTGCGGCAACCGTAGCGTAAGAATCGATATAATCCGGCGCACGCGAGCATTTCGCGAACGTCATTTAATTATTCACACCTTCCGTCAGCGGACGCGCGCGCGCGCGCGCTCGACGCGACTCGACTAATTCGACTGGGTTTAAATTAGCCACGCGTTTAAATTATCGAGCCGTGCGACCGGAGTTCTAACTCTTTATCCGTCGCGGATATATTAAATCGGTTTTCGATGGTACGACGTATTTTCTTTTATTGTTGCAGATTATCTTGTTGCAGATTTGAATGTTACAGACTTATATATTGCAGATTCTTATGTTGCAGATTTATTGATTTTAATATTGTTGGTTTCGATGTTAGTAATTTTGATATTACTGATTTCAATGTTATTGATTTCTATGTTATTAATTTTTATATTACTGATTTCCATATTTCTGATTTCGATATTTTACTGAGTTGTATACTACTGATTTCAATATTATTAATTTTAATATTACTGATTTCAATATTATTAATTTTTATATTACTGATTTCCATATTTCTGATTTCGATATTTTACTGAGTTGTATACTACTGATTTCAATATTATTAATTTTAATATTACTGATTTCAATATTATTAATTTTAATATTACTGATTTCCATATTATTCATTGCTATATTATTAATTTTGATATTATTGATTTCCATATTACTGATTTCGATAGCACTGATTTCAAAATTACCAATTTCAATATTATTAATTTCCATATTACCAATTTCTATATTTCACGCTCCTATATTACCATTTTCAATATTACCAATTTCCAAAATAATCAATTCCTATATTCCACACTCCGAGATTACAAATTTCAATTTTCCAATTTCTCCAATTACATTAACAATAAAATATATCCTATTTTCTCCGCAATGCCACAAAGGCGTCGTTTCTGTCACTCTTTGCCGAGTGCTTACTGTGCTCAAAAATTTTTGCGTGCAACTCTCGCAAGCCTAATCTTCGTCGCGACAAGAAGCTAATAACGAATCGCAGCGACCGCTTATTTTTTCGCCGGCCTAACACATTGCGGTTTAATTATACGCGTCGTTGGAACGGCAGCCATTAAAAAAGTACCAATAATAATCGTGGGGGTGGCCAACGCGGCGGCGGTATGTTTTCGTTCGTGCATTACGGCAATGAAGTTTCGCAAAATCTGATCGCGTTTGGTCGCAGAGCCGGCAGGATAAAAACCAAAATGAAGGAGTTCTCTACAGATGCAAGATTTGCGGACGAAATTAAGTAAGAATTAGCTTCTGTTAATTTGTAAATTTACCTGTGATTTTATTTTCTATTTATAGTGTTCGAGATCCTTGGTTTAATTCCTAGATTGCTAAACATTTTCTTGATCTATTGTTAAAGGAAATCAAACATTTATTTTTTCAGCAATTTTTAGAAATAGCAATATTTAATTAATATGTAATTTATAATAATATTTGTGGGTGTTCTGAAATCCTTTTGACCTTTCTATTAGGGCTCAATCTACTGATCTTTGTCATGAATATATTAATTCGTAGTTTAGTAATTGTTTTTACTGAAAGTGTTAGGAATAGTAGCAATTTTGGTACTGAATTCTGTGATAGTACAAAATATATACTTATGCTCTTTATTTGTTTTTTTTGAGTTAATAATTTCGAAATTGAGATTTTCTAATTTGGCTCCCTTTAGACGAGTTTTTTTTAAAAAGACAGCTCAGCATATAAAATTCAATACTACCCATATATAACACCAGTACCCTTATTAAATAGCACCTTTTCAAATAATTAAAAATTGACTTAGAAATTAAATAAAATTAAATCGCGCCCAAGCTATACATATCTACTACCCCTATATTATATATTACCAATTTTTAATTCTCTAAACTCTGTCTCCTTCTATTTTTTCCCCTTTTTACAAATAATCTCTTCCAAAGCAATATACACATTAATCATCAACCATTTATCTCCTTTAAATAAAATCGCTTCCACTAAAAAATTATAATGTTTAAAAAAGGAAATAATTCTCACCCTACTCGCTGCTAAAATTCTATAACGAAGGGGTTGAACTCCCCATCGAATTAAAAGAAGCTACTACTCGTCTCTTAAATTACATTCAAAATCTTCTAACCAAGTCTATCACACGATATAACAGTCGCGAAGTACATTTCCTTGTGTTCGTACAAGGAAAAGGGTTGGCCGCATTAAAAAGTACCAATAATCGGACACATAGAACAGCCGTTACGTTTCCCGGTTCGTGCAGTCCCGCAATGAAGTTTCGTAAAATCTGATCACATTAGCGTCGACCGGCAGCGGTGGGGAGGGTGAAACGGCCGTGGCTCGTCATCGAGGCTCGAATCAACGTCCAGCAAAATTTTGTCCGAGACTGTATGTAGGTCGCGTAGGTGGGAGGCTCTGCCCGGTTGTATCGGTTGCACGTGTAGGCGTGCCGGCCTACGCTTAGAATTGCGCAGGTGGGCGTGACTTGGGGCGGCGCCAGGTGAATACACCCCTGACCTCGGGTTCCGCAAACTCCACGCGTGTGACTTCGAACCTGTGTATAGTATATGTATACGTATATATCGGCTTTCGATTCGCCGGCCACACGCGGCTAAGAATCATCGATATTCTTCCGTGCGCGGCGAACAAGCCGCTTCCTCCATTCCTACGGGTCAGTTGTCCCGTTTTGTCGTCTTCCACGTAATCCACCCTTTGCCCCCTCCCCTCCCCTCCCCCCGTATACTTCCGTTCGCCACCGTCGTCGGTTCGCCACGGAACTTCCTGCCGTTTTAATCGATATGGATATACGATGCACAAAGTGGATCGAACGGCACTGATATGGAACGCTTTTTCTTCGGGATTCAACCCTTTCCTGTGTCGTTGGAGAAGTTCTAAGATTACTACCCCTTTCACTGGTAACAGTTAATTTTAATTGCTAATGTAACAAAATTTAAAAAATGTTTTAAATTTCTATGGATTTCGACGAAGTAAAGCTTTTGCTATATTTCGTGCTAAATACAAAAAATCCTAAAAAGTCCGTGAAGCTATTTACTCGACGTAGTAAAGCTTGCTATACTACATTGTTGCTAAATTCATTTTTTAATCAGGACTTCCGAGGCAAAAATTCCAACAATATATCTAACGCCTGTTACATTTGTAAAATCTGCTTTTTGTTTCTTGTATTCCGTGCTTATAATTTTGTATAACAATTTCTCGTAGCACAGTAATTGGTTCCACTGTCATGATTGCGCACATCGGTAATTATAATACATAGGAATTTTAGATTATTAGAAATAGTTAACCCTTAGCCAAAAATTGCTGTGCTATTCTTCAAATTTCATTCTAATAGCATCAAGCTTGTTTATAATTCTTCTTGTTCCTCATGTCCAATGCTCATAATTTTATATAGCAATTTTTCGAGCCACAGTAACTGGCTTCACTGTTATAATAGTAAAATATCGATAATTATAATCGATAGAAATGATTAAAAATCGTTAAATAATAATCGCCAATATTAATAAACATCAATATTTAAATATCAAAAATTTTGGGGGTTGTTTTCACCCCTTTGGTCAATTTTTCAAAGCACAGTAAATGGTACCACCGTCATAATTATAAATATTGGTAATTATAATCGATAGAAATGATTAAAAATCGTTAAATAATAATCGCTAATATTAATAAACATCAATATTTAAATATAAAAAATTTTGGGGTTTACTTTCACCCCTTTGGTCAATTTTTCAAAGCACAGTAAATGGTACCACCGTCATAATGATAAATATCAATAATTATAGTCGCTATAAATGATTAAAAATTCTTCAATAATAATCGCAACATTACAGAAACACAAATTGATTTTTCTATCACCGGCAAAAAGCAACGAACCGATTCAACGTCGGCGCATTTCAGTCAGCTGATACGGATTCCCTCAACCCGCGGAGTTTCTCAATCGCTTTAGAACTTCTTCCAACAACTTCACGGTTGAAACGCCGGGGTTACATGGGAAACTATTCTATTTCCGTCGTGGTACACAGATTATTCAAGAAAACTTTACGGTGTTATTCCAATATAACCGCCGACTAGCGAATATTTTGCGCGGCGGAGGGGGGTGGGGGGGAGGGCAGGGTTTAAGTTTTGCCGAAACCGATTCCGAAGGGGGGTTCGCATAGTTCCCGGCCACACGGAAGTTTTCGCTGCGCGCGCGCGCGTTCCCGCGGTAATAAAGTCGCGCTAATCAAATTTTAACGAATTTAGATTACTTGGAATATCGTCGGAACTTCGATGGAAGTTCGCGGCGAAAGTGCGCCCTGGTAATGGATTGAAATGTGCCACGTGAAAAAGTTTAAACGAAAGCTTGTTCTAGTAGATAGTAGAAGATGTTCTGGTTCTTTGATAATTTTTTTATAATAATTGTGAATGTTCTAGGGTGTGTAGTGTATGGTTTTGTTAGGAAAATTGTGGGGTAGTGAAACCAGTTACCATGGGGTGAGTAGACGAATTTTGCTTCGAATTCATGGTTGACTTTGCAATTATCAAATCGGACGTATTAAATATTTAGTTTATACTTCAACGAAGAAATTTGATACGTTCTATTCCATGAAAATCCAGTTAATTATTCCCAATAATTAATTTAACATAAAGTTAAGTTTGAGACTACTCGGCACAACCGTGCATCAATTGCATCTTTTTGATTAATTAAACAAAGAACAGAGATTATAGAACAAAATTCCAAAATTGTAATTTTAGCTCTCTATTTTACCATACCGGCTTCGGTAATATTCGATCTACGCAACAGTCGTTTAATAATCATTTTATAGCGTTTAAAGAACAGTGGGGGTGGAGCTCGCCGCGAATAAAACGTGCTCGTCGCCATTGTATTAAAACCTGTGAGCGTCGAAAATGCTCACACGATATGTATCGTCCCTGTATTATTTCCAAACGCCGCGTGATCCACGAATGACACCCTTAGCGAATGACACCCCACTTCGCATAGCTAGTGTCTCTGTTACAAGTTTCGCCGACAGAAAAGCGCAGAAGTCTTCGAAAAGTAAACCTCTTCCTTAACAAAGACAACTAGGCAAACACCCCTTCTTTATCACCCTTTCACAAATATTTCAACACTCGAAAACCTGAGCGACACTTTTTTATTTATATCAATAATAATTAGGTACGAAGGGGTGAAAACCACCCTTAAAATCATAGCAAGCGCCATTGGAATTCAAGAGAATTTCACCCGTTCTTAAGACATAGTAATCGTTCCCCTTGCGCGTTGATATTTTTAAAGGGTTGTTTTCACCCCTTTGAACCAAATTACCGTCGATAGAAAAAAAGTCTAAGAAGGGAGACATTTATCTAGTATTTCTTGTGGCAGCTGGTCCGAAAAGATACCATCTCCAAATCCTGGAGATCGCCTAATTTCTCGACTTCTGATCGCCTAATTCCTCCACTTCTGTTCGATTATTTCACCCTCGATTTCGGCTGTGAAGGTCCCTTCGCGTTGATCGATGTCGTTTGATCCGCGGGGATTCTTGTAAACACCCCGTTGGCGAACGTATGTTCCGACCAAACATCCGACCTCTTGCCCAGTCAATCATCCTCCACCGTATATCTATTTCGACCGAAGCGTCAAGCGCAATTACCTACCGCGACACCGACTAAAGGTCCATTTTTACACTCGTCGATGAGCCGAGCGGATTGATAGAGCGTTTTGTTATTATTTCTGAGCATGCGAAACCTGCGTCGGTATTACTGTGTACTAAAAATATACATGCATATGTGCGCGGTCGTGTGTTTAACGTCATATGTTCGTCGGCGTATCTAAACCACGAACAGGGACCATTAGGTTGGTAACTATGAAACGGGCGTTTCTGCATAGCCTATGCCCAGCTGCAGCGCCCGTTTCATAGTTTCCAACCGAATTTCTTCGCATATATTAGCTTGGAAACTATGAAACGGGCGTTCTTGCATAGCCTATACCCAGCTGCAGCGCCCGTTTCATAGTTTCCAATCTAATATAAATGGACCTCGATTCGTTTCTCAGTTTGGAAACTATGAAACGGGCGTTCTCGTATATCCTTTCTTCAGCTGCGGCGCCCGTTTCATAGTTTCCAAGCTAATGGACCTCGTTGATCGTCTGCCGCGCGTCATCTTCGCTCTACAGTGCTCGCTATCAGATTTCGTCGATTCTACGGCTGGCAAAGCGTCGCCGCGACGATTCCTAACGCCGGGAAGCCATCGACACGAATCGCGCGATCCGAGGACCGCCCTGGTATCTCACAAAGTCCTATTATTCCGGCTTGTAACTTCGTCGCGACGATAATCCCGCGCGTGTGAGAATGAACGGGTTGCGGTGTTCGCGCGGTACAAAAGCCTCGAAACTTTCCCCCTGAAACTAGGTGATGCGATCTTTTTGCTTTCGGTCTGAAGGTGTGTTCCCAGGGTCGACGTTAGTCAGGTGGATTGCTTGATTGGTTGAGGTCCTCGGCACAACCCTTTCTTCCGCGCATCGAGCGCATCTATAAGGTCCACTAAAAGGCCGAAATTCAACGTCGGGATCGTAAAAAAGACCAAGGCGAATTTTAGTAGCATTCTAAGGCTTTTGCCATAGGTTTAGAGAAAAATCGCACTGGCGACAAGGTGGCGCCCAAGACACAATAATCGATGGAGGAACAATAGAACCGTCATTGAGCGTCGAGCGCTTGCCAGAATCGTATGTCATCGCGTATTCACGTGGGTACTCGTTTGTTTATTCCTTTGTTTAGTCATTTGTCTATTTGTTTGTCTATTTGTTAGTCAAGGTTGTCTATTTGTTAGTCTATTTGTTAGTCAAGGTTGTCTATTTGTTAGTCTATTTGTTAGTTAAGGTTGTCTATTTATTCGTCTATTCGTTTGTTAATTTATTCGTCTATTCATTTGCGTATTTGTTTGCGTATTAATTTGTCTATTAGTTTGTCTATTACCACGTGGATGTCTCTATATGTCGTTCACATAGTCACGTGGTTACTCGTCTGTCTCTTCATTTGTCTCCTCATTTGTCTGTTTGTCCGTATAGTCGCTTCTGTATACAAGTATCTAGTCACTAGTACTAAGTACAAGTTCGTCACTGTGCCAGTGTCGTGTGCACAATGCACGCGCGCGTGTGTGTGTGTGTGTCAGTGTTCCTCGTGTCCGCTAACGTCTGCCCTGCATGTGCGGCTGTGACTTCGAAAATCGTACAAAAACACTGATCACAGTAAAATAATAGAGCATTCGTGTGCCCAATGTACAAACAATAAATTATCATAGATATATATGTATATATATATATATATCTACCTAATGATTTTCGTCAACATGTCTTTCATTTGCGCTAGGTTGTCCCACAATTCTTTTTAAATCCACCTCTCTTTCCGCATTTTGTGTTTCACAGTTCTCTCTCTCTCTCTCTCTCTTTCTCTCTGTTCTAAAACGTTATAATATCATAATGTCAATAATTATGATTATGTGTCCCCGTAGTTCGAATGCCTTATGCATTTTACGTGTGTCTCTCTCTCTATGTGAACACATTATATGCATATTATATATATTTATACGGTGTGTGTGTGTGTTTGTCCTCTGTCCTTAGTCTGTCTCTGTGTGTGTTTCTTTTAATGCGCTGTAGCATCATAAATATAATATATATATAATATCATATAATATGATTTTATTTATTTATTTCCGCTTAGCCTATATACTCATATACCTATAGGTAAATTTTTTCCTTTTTTTGTAGTTACGTTAGATCCTTCCTATTCACATGGTTTTCTTTCTCGTCTATGTCGATACGCCGATGTATACAATAATAATCTATCGTTAATGTATCACTAGCATAGTCAATTTATGTATATAATATATATATATTATCATATATATTATATATATATCATAGAATAATATCTCTATGTGTTGTATGTATTTACAGAGCCACGCTTTCTCTTTTATTATTATTGTATAGTACACTCGTGTTCGCTCTCGTTCTCTTTTTTTTTCTCTGTATAATAATATGTATATATATATATAATATATAATGCGTGTAATATTTATATATATATACATATATATATATATTTATATCTTGCGTTATGTACTAAACTATTAAAATACTAGTATAAATATCTCTTGACATATAATATATATATATACTTTTTCATATATATATATATGTATATATATGTATATATATATTTATTTATTTATAGTGTAGCGTGATTAGCGGAGCCGAAGAAATGGTGGCAATTTCTCTCGGTTTATTATTCTCTCTCTCTCATCGCTCTTTCTCTCTTTCGCTCTCTCTCTCTCTCTCTCTCGCTCTCTATCCTCTCACAAAAACGATATAATTGTATAATATACGCAGTGCGATGTCATTCCAACGTCTCCGCGAGGTTAACTCTTTCGTCACCCTAACTCCGTTCATACACCCGCCGCCAAAGTCTTTCTTTCTCTTTCTGTACGCTCCTCTCTCCTCTCTCTCTCTCTCTCCTCTCACTCTCATCCTCTTTGTTTATACAATTATTGCTATTGGATTCATTGCATAGTAGGTTCTCCCGTGTGAACTGATATTATTTATTCGCTTATTAATTCTTTTTTTTTTTATATTTTTCCCCGCTCACGTGCTCCGCCGTGTGTCTTGTTTTTCTCGTTTAAACCGCCCTACGCTTTTCTTTTTTCTATCCGAAACCGCGCGGCCGACCGTGGCCGATCGCGGCCGAACGCGATATTTATAATATAGAAGAGAAGATGTCGAGTTGTTGTTGTCCGGCCTCGAGTACGTTCGCGATTTCATTTTACAATCGCGCGTCCCTTATTTGACCCTCTCGAAAACGAAGGGAGTCTCGGCGCGAGGCCCTTCGCGCATGCGCCGGGCAGAGCTCTCCCTGGAAAATAATTCCTTTGGTAATCGCTATTTATAACAAATATATATTTATATATTGTGTAATATGCACCGTGACAAATCGTGTGCCCCGCCGGCCGTTTTCCCCGGGGCCGCGGAGACTCCCTTCGCTCCGCGGAAAATGGAAAAAGGCGAGCACGATTTTCCGACGCTTTTTTTCTTGTACTTCGTCCATTTCGTTCGGGTTCTCTTTTTTCTCCGGTTCTTCAACCCTTTTGCCGTTCGAACGCGAAAAGATCGCGGGATCTGTTCGACGACGCGTGTCAACAAAATACACGTGGTCCCGGTGAACGAAGGTCGTAGGGCTCGGCGAGGGACCAAATTCCGCGGCGTAGCCGACGCGACACGTTCCGCAACGCTTTCCTTTTTTCCAGAAAACGTTTATTAGTAAACGTTTCTTAGTAGACGTTTCTTAGTAGACGTTTCTTAGTAGACGTTTAACAGCAGACGTTTTATCAGACAACGTTTATCATAAGACGTTTCTGTCAATTAAAACGTCGACGTTTCCGCATAGAAGACGATCGCGCGATGGAAGAGGGTCAAACAAGTGTGCAGAGGAGTGTCTGTCACGCGATTGTTGAGCACCAAGTGTTAACAATTAACTACGCTGTCCCTGAAATCCTCTAAATAAAATTTGTCAATAAATACGTCATCTAATAAATCACATTTCGTTCAGCCGGTATCGTTCCGTCCTTCGATAATTAACATCATATAGATCGTAGGATCGCGTCATCCTCGCTTTTATCTCTCAGAGGTCAACATTCGAATTACAAAGCCTCTGCGCCGTTTTTAGAGGATCTGAACTTTAAACCGTATATGAACCGTGTCTCTTCGCTGGCCTAATCGCAGAGCTTTTGCGATATTAATCAAGACTTTCGATTAATATCGATAAACCATCGTAATTCTTAATGTCGCTCTGCGTTGACAAAGCTCGACGCATCTTCGACCCTTTCTTTCTGCAACGCCGATCGTAACGCGACTCTTTAGGGTTATTAAACCTTGACGAAAGGGTTGAAGAACGCGTCGATTAAGTGTCGAAATTAACCATCGCAATTCTTAATGTCGTTCTGCGTTGACAAATCTCTACGAATCTTCAACCCTTTCCCCCTGCATGACTCTGTAACGCCGATCGTAACTCTACCCTTTAGGGCTATTAATACTTGAAGAAAGGGTTGAAAATCGTGTCGCCCACCTGTCGAAATTAATCATCGTAATTCTTAACGTCGCTCTGCGTCGACGGACCTTCAACCCTTTCTATCTCCGTGACTTGCAACGCCGATCATAACTCGACCCTTCGGGGCTACTAATCCTTTAAAAAAAGGGTCAAAGAACGCGTCGATGATTCGTTACACCTGCCGGACCTTTGATACCCGATTGAACGAATCAACAATGTCGACCTCCTTCCGCTCCGCGGCCAGCGTCGAGGTCGCGTCGACAGAAACAGAATCATCGTGAATTGTTGCATGGAACAACGTTGTTCGGATCGAGGATTCGACGACCGGTTTCCGTGGTCAGCCCGGCGCCGGGCTTTGATACGAGTACCCCGTTCCCGTGTCTCTCAGTCAGTCTCCTAATTAAAGTCTAAAATATATCAGTGTCCCGGAGCGCCGCGGCCACTCCACCCAGCGAAACCGCGTCGGTCGATGCGTCGATCTCGTATTATATCGCCGATTACGATCCGGACCCTTCTCCGATTCGGCCAAATCTTCTCTTCCATGAGCAAAACTACTGTCACGAGCGCGACTATTGGGTTACCATACTCTTTCTAGTCGTGTGTGCATTGCTTCTCCCCGCTCGCCGTTAAAACGTAACGCTTATTACTTATTTTGTTAGTTCGCTAGGTTGCTATTGTTTTGTCTCGCGCGGTTCTCTCCCCTTTTTTTTCGACAGCGACGGCTCGTCTAAACCAGGGTTTAGGGTCTGCGGGGGTATCACCATGCCCGACCATAGGAACACGTGGTATTGCCGATGGTTATCCGACGGTCGGATTTGATGGTCACGTGGCCTGGGTTCTATCGATCTCCTGAAGAAATCGCGATGGTGTAGTTGCTTTTCTTTCGTGAGACTTTTCAGATTTATGCGCGATTTTTGTTTTTAAGGCTTGAAAATTGCTTTCACGGAGTCGGTGATATATTGTTAAGAACAATTTAGATTTCTTGTTGTTTGTGATCGGGAAATGAGAGATTTTTCTTGAAATGTTGGAACTCTGCAAATGGCTTCACTTGTATCCATTATTTACCCAGTTATCCAATTTGTTGTCTACTCGATTATAACATAATATTTTTAGATATATTCTGGAAGCGTTATTTCAATTTTAAAACAATTTTATTTGAATTTTAAAACAGGTTTATTTCAATTGTAAACCAGTTTTATTTCAATTGTAAAACAATCGCAGTCGCATTGGCCGCCATGTTGGATCACTGCAAATGGCTTCGATTGTACCCATTATTTTCTTAGTTATCCAATTTGTTGCCTACTAAATTGTAACTTAATACTTTTAGCATTAACTTTAATACTTTTAGCAATAACTTAATACTTTTAGCAATAACTTATATTTTGGTAGCATTAATTCAATTTTAAAAGAGTTTTATTTCAATTATAAAACGATTTTATTTCAATTCCAAACCAGTAGTATTTCAATGTTAAAACAGTTTTATTTGAATTCTAAGCCAATATTATTTCAATTGTAAAAGAGTTTCATTTCAATTGTAAACCAATTTTATTTCAATCTCAGAACAGTTTTATTTTAATCTTGAAACAATTTGATTGCAATTCTAAACCAGTATATTACTTCAATTCCAAACAATTCTCTGACACGATCGAATCACAGCCTATTAATAATTCGCAACAACGACAGCTTTCTTCTATTAAATTAAAGTGAAATTTTGATTCGACGTGAAATATTCGCTTCCCGCCGAATACGGTGATATGAAATTAGAGTAAACGTCGGTTCGGACTGTTAAATAAATGAGGTACTTTTTCGTAACCGGGGGTGGGGGTAAAATCACGCGGATGCATTAATAAAATTGATCGAAATTAGTTACGGCGCCGCGGTTTCCAATTTTGTAATTAATGAATCACGCGCGCCGCTTTGCAACGGAACTTTGAAACGCTGCCAGAGAGAGCACTCTCGGCGCTTGGTTCGGCTACTAGGTTCTTGCCGCCACGGTTTCCAATTTAATTTAGAAGATATTATTAATTAGTACGTAATAATATATATATGTATATATATATTAACAGCAGGAAACCGCGTACATTTCCGCGCGCTCACGCAACGATATCACATTTCATAAATTGGAATCGGCCTGCGAATTAACATTTCAACTCGACGGAGTTAATATCTATGAAAGCCTTTACATCCCGATTACGGAACGAAAATTTCAATCGCGTCTCGCCGCGCTGAATAATCCAATTTGTTAATTACTTTTCCATACGGGGTATTTAAAACGTTTTGTTCCTGTCTGTGGCTTTTATTAAATAATGTGATACGTGATGTCTGAAGTTTAAGAAAATGTAATGCGAACATTTGTCGAGAGGAAACGATCTTAGCGCGAATTTGTTAAAAGTAACAAAGTTAAGTTGCTGTTTAATTTTTACAAGCTTTAGGAGAATGTTTCATTTTGTTTCGCATTTGCAGAGATTGCGTTATAAAATGCTAAATAAAGTAAAATAAGTTGAAGTAAGAATTTGTGAAGTAAGAGATTTGCTGTTCAAAGACGATAAGAAAATGTACAATTTAGCAATTTGAGAGAATTACAAGTCCCAACGAAGGTCCTATCCAATTGCAAGAAAAATTCAAAAATATTGCCTTAATGATAGCACCGTGCTGCAATTATCAACGCCTTAAGCGTTCGTTAAAAAGATGACATCAATGACAGTCAAACAAAAGCATTAACAGTCGTTAATACAATCGATAGATTCGTGACCGGCTTGTACATCGGGCGACCGTCGGAATTGCTCGATAATTTCAATTTTACGCGTCAGGCGTGGGCATCCCTCGCAGCCCCTGACCTGGTTTCGTGTCATCCGCTCTGCGTACGTACTCGCTTTCTCCCTCTCCCCCTCTCTCTCTCTCTCTCTCTCTCTCTCTCTCAACAATGCGGCGCCACTCGAAACGTACAAAAGGGCGGGGAGTACAGGCGCCAACGAGCATGACCGCCCTACCAGCCCTTAATAAACGCGGCGCCAGAAGGAGAATCCCGGTGGAACAAAGCCAGACACAAAAGGGAGCTCGCATCGATGACGCAACAAGGAAGTCGACCCTCGACGCGCGCGGCCGAGTAGCCTCGGTGAACGGCGTCGGATTAAGAAGAAACCGCGCTCGTGGAAATGATTAATTCGCGGCGAATCTCGCTATATTTTCCTCCTTTCAATTTTCCGAGGACCAAAATAATTTCGGAGAATTATTTAACAATTTTAATTCGCAAGAAATCGTTCGCCGCCATTTTTGCGATTTAAGAAAAGATACATTTTGGTACAACAGAAAACGAAGTTTTCTTCCGAAAAGGGTTCTTTAAAATTCTAATAGGCTAAAACGGTTGAAGCATCGATTTTTTTAAATAATATTGCCATGAAATTGCGTCTTTCGAGCGAACGAATTTTACCATTTTCGAACGAATTTTACCATTTTGATGGCGCCGCGCTGCTTAAAATCGGGCGGCCACCCTCTTCGGCGCTCATTGATATGGACTACAACTGATATGGGAACTGATTCGGTTTACACAAATTCCAATTACAGCGTCGTGTAAACGTGGCGATTCTCTCGGCGGCGGCGAGTACGCGCGTAACGGCGACGCGAACCGCTCGGAATCGCTCGAATCGCTTTCGCGCCCCTCTTTTTTCCGGATCCCTCGATCTGTGATCCCGCGATATTCGGGTTCGAACCAGCGCCGTTTTTAATTATCGGATAAATAATCGAGCACCGTTAACTTTCCCAGCCAATGATCCCTGAATCGGAAACGAATTCTATTCGCGTCAGTAGATGGAGAACGCGGAACGTTCGTTGCTTTTTGATGCTGTGGCGAGTGGATCTTTCGTTGAGATAAGTTGATCTTTCGTCGAGATTTTTCGAGATGATAGCGGCAATTATTAAGTTTATCGAGGTGTCATTATTAAGGAAAATGCAATCGAGCTTTGCTGAATTTGTTAGCCAAATATTTGAGTTTTCTGAGAAGATTTTTCGACTGTGGCGACTGTGAAATTTGATTTGATATTTAATTATTTTTTTAATAGTATGGATTGTCAGAGAGTAAATAATGATAGTAATAGTAATAATAATATAGTGATATAATAATAATAATAATAATAATAATATAAAGTGATTCTTCGCAACTGTAATAATTGACGATAAACAAATCGACCCAATAATTTTAGTATAATAATATAATACAGTAGACATTGTCACTAGTATGCTAAATACTATGGCAAATTCAAATAAAATAATTATTCTTTAAAAGAAAAGAAAAATAGACAGTGATAAGAAGTGCACTCATCAAATATAAGATGACATTGCATCGATGAAAAGACATAAACAATTTCGCTTGCGTCGCCAATGGCCTGAAAATTAAAATTAAAATAATATAAATTAATTAAAATAGTATAAATATAAATTAATTAAAACAGTGCCATAATGCCTTTTTTCGACTGAAAATCTCAACAAAGCGTTGCCATGACGACTGATGCACACGTTGCATATCCTGATGTATCTGCTAGCATAATTGAACGAACGTTTCGCAGCATATGGGACTCCTAAAGAGACGCAACGGCGCGTTAGGATTCGGAATAAAAAGATGGCCTCGAGGATACCGGAAACGGGGCGTGATCGATTCGAACGGCGGCGCGAAACGCGTGGCCGCCCGCGGGCCACGTGTCCGCAAGTCAGTTCATTCCCGGGCGCGCGTATCCTCTAAACTCGCCTACGTATAATCGTAACTCTACAGGCGTCGCCTATGTGTTTGCGATAAAGTACTATACGTAAGTATGCTTATGCCACTTATGCCTCTCGCTCTCTCTCTCTTTATCGCGTTCTCGCGCGCTTTTACTCTCTTTTACCCTTTCACTCTTTCTCTCGTTCTTTCTCTCTCTCTTTAAAATTCTCTTTCTCTCGCTCTCTTTCTCTCTTTAAAATTCTCCTTCTCTCTCTCTCTCTCTCTCTCTTTAACGTTCTCTTTCTCTCTCTTTAGCCCTCTTTCTCGTGTATGTGTGGATTGCGCGCGCGTTTCCCGCCACCGTGTCGCGTCGTGTACGTGTGAACGCGAGTGTCTCTCCTTCTCCCGCGTGTCGGTGTGTACGCGTGTGTGTCGGTTCATTTTTTTTTGCTTCCTCTCGTTTTCCCCGTTAATCATTAAAGCCTACTTTTATGTTACAGTCAGTCGAGTGCGCGGGCAATCGTCAAAGTGTTCTCTATTTTTTTTCCTGTGTTCACGCCGCCTCCCCGTGTTCAACGTTTAACCGGGGAGGCCCGTAGGAAAGAACGCGGCGGCCGTCGATCCGGGACGATCGCGATCGGCCGACGGAGTCGCGGATTTTTGCCGGATACCTCGACGAAGCGGTCGCGGATGCGGTATTTCGCCGCGGATGCGGTAATTCGCCGTAGAAGCGTTTTTTCACCGCAGAAGCGTCTTTTTGCCGCGGATGCGTCGTTTTGCCGGAGAAGCGTCTTTTTGCCGCGGATGCGTCGTTTTGCCGTAGAAGTGTCTTTTTGCCGCAGAAGCGTCATTCCGCCGAAGAAGCGACATTTTGCCGCAGAAGCGTTGCTCGGTTTACCTTGTCGACGGAACCGGCCATTTCGAAGTTAAGTATACCTGCGTTAAGTATCGATGAACCATCTATTTCATTATTTATTTAAATTTGTTGTTTCAGTGTCCAGTACTCCTGATAAGATGAAATTCATCCAGCGAACGTGAGAACAAATATCCCAGCACATTTATAAATATTCTAAAATATATTTAAATAAAGATATTTAACCAAATGCGCCTCAGGGATCCAATGCTTCGAATTAAGTCAACTATTACTTACATATAGCGAATAACAAACTATATAAACTAACCACCGATCGCGTCAATTTTTAAGTTAATTTAATCTTTAACATTCTCTCCCAACAATTAAAAGTCGACACCCGTCGAATTCGAAAAAATGGCGCACGAGTTGCGGGTAACCGTGGCCTCCAAGATTTACATTTTTCATCGTGCGTTCTTGATTCCCGTCACCGACGTCGAGGAATTCAGCACACAGTTTCTACTTTTCCGCGGCTGAATGCCGCGAAGTTAGTTTCTGACCTGCTTCCACGGATCTACGGGAAGTATTAAAGTCCGCGTTGTGCGCGCAACACGCTGTGTCAATTGTTTCGCGCTTACCAAAGCGAATCGGAACTTTTATCCGCGCGGATCGAGCGCGACGAATTCGGTGCTAACGGAGCCGCAAAGTCGACCGTTTGTCTAACGTAATCGCCGTGTTGTATATAACATTGTCTTGTTATATGTATATTATCGTCATGGCGTATATGTCATTGTCATTTTGTATATATCATCGTCACGTGGTATATAACATCGTCTCGCAAAGAACAAAGGACGAGACAACAAATTTATATCATCGTCATGTTGTATGCATCATCGTCATGTTGTACATATCATCGTCATGTTCTATATAATATCGTCATGTTGAATATATCATCGTCTCGAAAAGAATAAAGGACGAGACAACAAATTTATATCATCGTCATATTTTATATAACATCGTCACGTGGTATATATCATCGTCATCTTATATATATCATCGTCACGTTGTATATATCATCATCCCAAAAAGAACAATCGTCGAGACAACAAATTCAATTACTATCGCGTTTTTAGGCTCCTTCGAAAATTCGCGGATTCACGCCATTTCTTATCCGTTTTTCCACTGAATTTCAGAATTTCAGGCGAAAGGGTTGCCGGTAGGGAAAACAAGTTCTCCCGGAAACGACGGTGCGCGCGGGCCAATATTTCCGAAACGTTGGACGTCGATGCGGCGGAAAGATCGTCGAGGTAACGCGTACGCGGTGGTTTTGCAAAGATTTCCGGTTGCTCGGAGGAAAGAATGTTGATTTACAGTATATTATTCGCAATATTTCCGTAAGCGTCGAGCCGCGATGCGATTAATCGACGTTGCGTATCAGTGGCACTCAACCGATGCTCGGAAACGCGACCGAAAATTTTCCATTATTATTCTTGGCTTTAATTTTCCATTGATCGCGTTGAATGACCCCGGGGGCGGTGTTATAGTTTAAAACATAGGAGACATCAATTTTTTCAAGAGAAATTATTTTTCCTTAATTTTTATGTAGGATGAGATAAGAATATAAAATCGTCCGATTTGATTCGTAAAAATGGCGAAGTTATAGATTTAAAATACTATAATAAACTAGAAATATAAATGAATGAATGTATAGAAGTAGAATAGAAAGAATATATATTTTGTTTAAAAGAAGAAAATTAAAAGGAATTAAAGCGAGATATTTCTTTTAATGCTAATCTTGAATTTGTTGATAGACAGAAATTAATGGAGGCGCTGATTAATAATAAGCATTATTTATCGAAATGCAATGATAAATTTGGCGCCGATTAATGTTAATTATAGTACTCGAAGTTAATATTTTAACGTACGAAACTTTATTTTTGTCGAGAGGTGAGCCGGCATCATGAAACTGTAAATCGCCGATCTATTACCTCAAATTAGCTGTCGAAGAAATAAATGCGAAACAATCAATGCTCTTCTTAATAGTTGCCTATTGTCAGCTGATAATTGAACGTCTTGTTAATATTAATGGCTAGTATTAATTATAATTTTTTGGTGTTTTAGGAAATGGTAATTTCTGACTTGCATTTCTTTTATATATATTATATATATTTTCTATATATATAAAAAATATATAATATAAACAATGTATATTATTATACATTCTACATATATTAATATACATTTTATATATATATATTATATATATTATACATATATTTTATAAGAAATGCAAGCCAGAATATGTATCACCATTTCTCAAAATATATTTATATTCGCCATTTAAAATATTAAGATGAAACGAGCATTGCAATAATTGAAATAAAAATCGCGACATCTTTCTAAATCTTTAAACAAACATCGCCGACTATACCACGGAGCTACGATCCAGTATTAACCTTAGCAATGGTTCCAATTTGCAAGTCAGCGTCCGCCATTTTGAATGCTGCTTCAGCGATAGTTCGGCCGGCTGTCTTACGCACAGTTTCGAAATTTGTTTGTCGCAAACTGTTACGCCTGCCACATTATCATCGACGAGATCGCGTAACTGAAAAGAAAATTTACAATAACGGGAGGACAAAGGAGGGGTGTTAACAAAGGTTTTAATTACATAATAAAAAAGATTACAGCCAGTCACAACGATCAACGTTTCCAAAATTATTTGAATTAAAATAAATTATATCGTCACGCTCTCTAGTTATTAATTAAGATCAGTAGACTATTGCAAAATTGCAAGATAATTATCGCAAAATTGCAAATACTATTTCACAAAATTGCAAGTACTATTTTACATTTTTTTATATTTTTATCTAAGAAATTTCCAATGATTTTTCGACGATCGCAGAACGTCGAAGACCTTTTACAATTCTTTAAATTATTTATTGCAGTTAAATTGTTATCAGCAGACGTTTGTGATTGGCTGTGTGCGTGTGGTGGACAAAAATGAAAACACAAAGGAAAAGTACAGCGAAATTATGTTCGTATTTGAAAATAGGCATTCGTATATTTTAATAATGTATGTATAAGTAAACATAATAGTATGTCGTGAATAATAATATTAATAATAATAATAATTAATCATAATTAATAATAATAGTAATAATAATAATAGTAATAATAATAATAATAATAATAATGTTAGAATAACAAAATAAATCCTAAGACACAGAACTATGTCGCTCCAAGGATAATGATTAAAAATCAATAGTTCTAATTAAAAAGAGAAACAAAGCACCGTCATCACATCGGGGTGGCTTCGGTTTGAGACACGTACCAAAAACGCGTAACCCCCAAGGAACTTTAGTCCGGAAAAAATATTGCGAAAATTAGTCGCGCTAATCGTTTACGGGTCTGTATACTAAAACATATATAATATATATATATATATAATAGGTACCTAATATAATTATTGTACATGGGACGCCCATAATTCTCACGGTCGTCTCACCCCCTAAAAAAAGAACCGAAAAACACGGTCTAACAGCGCAAGCTTCCGCAGAAATTCTTTTCCATCGTTTTCCCGTATCCGCGGCTTCTACGCCCTTTTCCCAACCCTTTTTCCATTCTCTTTTTCTCTTCGCTCGCCGTTTCTCGCAAAACCAATAAAATTCAACTAACGTTCTTGTACTTCGTAAAAGTGCTTGCCAATTACGCATCGCCCCGTGTTCTATCGTCCGCGATGTATCCGCGTGTACATACGTCTATAAATATAAATATATCTATATGTGTATATATTTATATATAGCATTTTCTTGTCGTATATAAATAGGCATCTACGCACAGTGTGTGTGTGTGTGTATTTTAATTACGCGTGTTTCTACGCGACGCCTGGCGTACAATGTTAAGCAACGCCATCGTGTATGTATTATTATTATTAATACGTGTGTGTGTGTGTATTATGTGTAGATCTGTTTGTGTGTCGCGTACATGTTCGTCGCGTCGAAAAGAAAGGGTCGCTTAACACTCTTTGTAACTGTTTTAATACTGTCAATAACGCCCGGTGTACCAAGGAGAATCGGACGAGGCCTCCCTTATCAAGCTTTCGTACACCTCTCGCACCCTTTTAACCCTTTGCACTCCGTGCTATTTCGACTGCAATTCCACAATTTAATTTTTCTTAATATAAGAATTTTGAAATTAAATCTTTCGTAATATACAAATTTTGAAATTAAAGTTTTCGTAATATAAAAATTTTCAAACTTAATTTATCGTAATATAAAAATTTTGAAATTGAATTTCTCATAATATAATAATTTTGAAATCTAAATTTTCGTAACATAAAAATTTTCAAACATAATTTTTCGTAACATAAAAATTTTGGAATTTAATTTCTCGTAATATAGAAATTTATAAATCTAATTTCTCGTAATATAAAAATCTTGAAATCCAATTTTTCCTAATATAAGAATTTAGAAATTTAATTTTTCGTAATATAAAAATTTTGAAACGTGCTGTAACCATAGTGTCTCAGAGGGTAAAGGGTTAACACGTTTGAGAGTGCTACTGCAAGCTCGTCCCAGTTTCCCTCGTTTCAAGCTATACTCTAATCAACAGAACAAAAAACCGACAAGGAAAACAGAAAGAAAATAGGAAACGCGTTTAACAAATCCGCGACGATAGCCGAATAGAGCCACGAATTTCCGCGAGGATAGCCGAATAAATCCACGACTTTCCACGAGGATGCATTGCTGTCGATTCTTCAATTTGAGATGCATTTTAATGCTACGCGAGATGCATTTTAATGCTACGCGAGATGCATTTATCTCGTTTTCATGGGGTGCTAACCTTTGGGTTCGTAACCCTTTGAATCTCCGGAGTGCATCCTCGAGGACCACCACGTGTAACAATAGCCTTAAAGATCTCTATTGCCTTCGACTAACCCTTTTTCTTTCTCTTCCGTTGTCACAGGAACTCTAATTAGGAATCTACCGGATATACTCTCTCTCTCGCTCTCTCTCGCTCTCTCTCTGTATATATATATGTGTGCGCGCGCTCCGTGTGTATTATTGCAACGCGAGAGACTAACCTGGCAAGAAGCATGAACGATATGCTGCGAGTACGTTCTATTTACAATCGAGTCCAAGATCAACGCTGTCGTGGAAACGCGCGACCGAAAGTTACGGGTCGCGCCTTGGTTAATAACTTAACTAAACGGAAAGGAAACCGCGTAATAAAAACACTGTCGCCTGCGTTCGTGGACGGAAAGGGTTACGCGCGGTCACCTCGCGGTGTTCAACTTAAAAACGAAGGCGTGCCGCGCGCGTGTTGACGAGCGGCCTCGAGGCTCCGAGCGGAGAATTAGCGCGAATTAGGGGACATAGTGAGCGTTGCGGGTCTTCCGCTTTTCCGCGGCGGAAAATTGACCTGCGGCGCGGAGGAAAATTGATCTGCGGCGCGGAGGATCTTCCGCAAGATTCGCATAAGTTCGCGACAGCGATGGAGTCATAGGTCGAGGGTTTTATTGCTTCTGGTTCGCTGAGAAAAGGGTTCGATGCTCGACCTACGTAACGCGATAAATATATTAAGTAAATATATAAAACTGTACAGCTTTTTTCAAAAGCTGTCGATTTAATCAAAATATGCCCCGTTCGCTTTGCCACACCTTTTCCAACGAGATCTCACTACAGAAATGCCTGTCTCAAACAAATTCTGATCTTTAGAATGAATAAACTCTGCTATGAAATATTTCAGACTCTCTTCATTTAATATACCATTTAGCACCGTAAAAACTGTCCTAAATGTTTCAAATAGTGAAAGTCTGCGAAAGATCTATATTTTATAAAATTTTATATTTTACTTCGTTTAATGTTCGCAATTGTTTTGTACGGCGTACATGCGTAGCTTTTATGGGCTGAACTGTATGTAAATGGAGACAGTCTGAAGAATTCCATACTATAGTTTATTGAACCGAGAAATCAGAATGTTTTGAAGACGGACGTCTGTGAATTAAATTCGCGTTGGGAAAAGTGTATTGAAATAAATGGGACACGTTTTGATTGAAGCAATAGCTCTTGAAAAAAGGTATGCAGTTTTATATACTTAAAAATCCGATATTTCATTTGCAAAAACCTAATATAATACGCGACGGTTTATTTAATTTTTCTACGGTAATTGTTTAACAGAGCTCCGCATCGCGCGGTGTTGTAATCTTTGTCTACGGCAATTGTTTAATTCCTTTAATTATTGTTTTGTCTGTTTAATTATTGTCTAGTCCGTCTAATTATTGTTTAGTCCATTTAATTATCGTTTAGTCCATTTAATTATTGTTTCACAGAGCAATTTTTCTACGGTAATTGTTTACTAAAGTTCTGTATCGCGGGTTTTCGTAATTCTCGTCTACAGCAATTGTTTAGTTTAATTATTGTTTAATATTGCTCCGCGTCGCGAGTTTTTCCAATCCGTTTCAGTTGGTAACCAGCGCTCATTGATCGCGAAGGCTGAATACGCAACGCTTTGATAAGCTATCTCCGATTTGCATATCGGATAACACGCGCTACGACTGTTCTTTCAACGCGGCGGAAACCGACAACCCGTTACCGAGATGTCTACCAAAAGGTGCACCCTTTTATCCGATTCCCCAAATTTCGAGAGCCTCGAGTCCGCTCGGCGTATATTATGTACACTACTTCTGAAAGAAGTACTCGATTATAGCGTTCGCGAATCGGGAGGGAAACAAAGCATGGCGTCTACCGTTTCGAATTAAGTGTTGACCCTTTGCACTCGATGCCATTGGAACTGTAGATCTGAAATCATTTCTCTAGTGTACAATATTTCCATTTTAAACGACGAAGTGTATTTTATATTTACCAAATTTAATTCTTGCGATTTGTTACGACAGTTCCAGGTTTAACAATTTTAAAAGATTTTCTTTTAATTTTTCTAAAATCAAACTTTGTTGCTATAGAAATTATTCTAGCTGACAGAATAATTTTAGCGATGCCTCAATCGAGTGCAAAGGGTTAACCCCTTGCCATACGTCAACGACGAGTCTGTCGCGCGACGAGAATTTTTAGCAATAATTTATTTAGTTGTTTTAATTTGAATTCTAATTTCTTGTCGCCAGTCTTTAGACATTGAAGCGACTGTAGAACCAATAGAGATCGCCATGCCCCAATTACGAACACCATAACGAAATCTAGAAGGGTTGCCGCGACTTAACAATTTTGCGTGTGACAATATTTCGTATTTTTCACGCGCGCTTTGCAACGCTTTGCTATGCTTTGCTATGCTTTGCTATGTTTTGCAACGCTTTGCTATGCTTTGCAACGCTTTGAAATCGCGTCGCTTTAATTCTCATTTATTTCATCCTGCAATAGTTCATCCCGCAATAGTTCGCAAAATTATTAAGAGCGCGTCGAGGATAAATAATGATCAGCCTAAACTACGGACAAGCGGAGAACCGTCGCTATTAAATTAAAAACAGAAAACTAAGGAAAACGAAAGACAGTTTGCAAAACGCGACTCCAGCCACGTTTTCGGGCTGCCGCGTTCGATTTTGGACGTCTCGGTTGATCGCGCGGTATCTACAGAACGAGATTAGGACGTTTTTTTTTTTTAACAAGTACCACACTAAATAAGTACGCATCTCTATCATCTACGCGTTACGTATATATTATATATGTATATATATATATATACAATTTTAAGTTAGAACGAGTCTTTAGGAACTTTAGAACAGAAACTCGAGTGCTACGTCGAAGCAAGATCTTTCGGGAGGACGCGATTCGCGGGGACGAAATCGAAGATTTTTCCCGTCGATTTTTGCATCTTAAAGAACGCTGATTTCTATACTAATCGACAGAATTATGGCATAAAGGAAAGAGAGAATTTTTGCAACCCTTAATAATTTAATTTCGTTGAGAGAAGTTCCGGTCTAGAAATTAAAAAGAAAATGCTTCTAAAATGTATTTAAAGTAGTCAAAATAAAATTTAAAAATTCTAGGAGCTGACAAATTTATCCACAATATTCTAAAAAGAGAAATAGAGAGAGAGAGAGAGAGAGAGAGAATTTTTGCAACCCCTAATAATTTAATTTTGTTTGGAGAAGTTTTGATTTTGAAATTAAAAAGAAAATACTTATTAATATAGTTAAAATAAAATTCCAAAATTTTAGAAGTTGAAAATTTATCGAAAATATTTTAAAGAAAGAAAGGAAGAGTTTATTCTAAATAACCCATAAAAAATTCTGTACCTCAGTGTCAATTACTCAGTAATGCGCTCCACAGCAAAAGGGTTAATAGAAATAATCATTTTTAAACACGCTTGAAAAATGCGTAACAAAGTGAAGCAAAAATTGAGATTATCACATATATTTTCGCTCTAAAAAAAATCCTAAAAATAATATTTCATTTATCTTGCTAAACCGGAGCGACTCCTTAAACTATAGTATAATATACTATATTCAAACCGAACCTTCAAAATTATAGCAACAGGGATGAAATCAGTGAATCCCTCTTTCTTACACCATAATTCCAAAATTAATGCAATGGTGGTTTTCACCATAGATCTAGCAATTCTTTAAAATGCAATATTTATTGATAGTAACCGTGTCGATTATTAATTTGTCCTAATGATGGATTCGTTTCGATTATTAATTCGTACCGATTATTGATTCGTTTCGATTATTTTTGGCGATCGATTAAAAGTCGAAGATATAGCGAGAACGAATTTCAGGTGTGTAACATTCGTGACGTCAGCGTGGCGTTGTACGCCATGCAGGATCGAATTCGAGGCACGTGCTGTATCAAAATTGGACGACGATGACGAGAGAGATGAGATCGAAAATCGAACGAGCTTTTGCGGAACTCATGATTGACGTTTTTCGTAGAACCGTACAGTCGATCGACGCGTGGAATTTTCAGTTTTCGGAGGGGTGGATTATGGTACTGTGAATCAACGGGTTGCGTGTCACGGCGCGTGTATCGCGACGATGATACCATAAGCGCCGGACGTCGCGACGATGATACCATAAATGTGGACGTTGCGACGATGGTACCATAAGTGTGGATGTTCGCGACGATGGTACCATAAGTGTGGATGTTCGCGACGATGGTACCATAGGCGTAGACGTCGCAATGATGGTACCATAAGCGCGGATGTTCGCGACGATGGTAGCATAAGCGCGGATGTTCGCGACGATGATACCATAAACGCGGATATTCGCGGCGATGGTAGCATAAGCGCGGATGTTCGCGACGGTGGTACCATAAGTGTGGATTTTCGCAATGATGATACCATAAGCGTGGAGGACGTCGCGACGATGGTACCATAAACGTAGACGTCGCAATGATGGTACCATAAGCGCGGATATTCGCGACGTTGGTACCATAAGCGCGAACGTCGCAATGATGATACCATAAGCGCGGATGTTCGCGACGTTGATACCATAAGCGTGGACGTTCGCCTTTCACAAGATCTGTTTTTAGGTTATAAATGTTCTTTGTAATCGGTAAGCGTCGTCGATTTTTGTTTAACCCTTTGCACTATGACAATATGTAAAACCGACGAATCGGCCTTAATCGACGACGACGAACGAAAATCGACGAATCGACCTTAGTCGACGACGAACGAAAAATCGAGAAATCGACCTTAGTCGACGACAAACGAAAAATCAAGAAATCGACCTTAGTCGACGACAAACGAAAAATCGACGAATCGACCTTAGTCGACGACGACGAACGAAAATCGACGAATCGACCTTAGTCGACGACGAACGAAAAATCGAGAAATCGACCTTAGTCGACGACAAACGAAAAATCAAGAAATCGACCTTAGTCGACGACAAACGAAAAATCGACGAATCGACCTTAGTCGACGACGACGAATGAAAATCGACGAATCGACCTTAGTCGACGACGAACGAAAAATCGACGAATCGACCTTAGTCGACGACAAACGAAAAATCGTCGAATTGATCTAGTCGTCGACGACGAGAGAAGCGTAGCTATTACGATGGAGGAGGGGGGGGGGGGGTAGGCAAAGCGGAGGGTAGGGAGTGGGACACTTGCGAAAACGTTGAACTTATCCTAATGGTCCGGGTTCTCGTAGCGGAGCGACGTGTCGATTCCGTACGCGTCGTCAGCCGCCGCCGGATGACCTAAAACCTACGTTAATTGGAACTTTGCTAATTGATTGTACTCTACGTCAGTGGTGCACGACGTTCATTAATTCTCTCTTCTCGATTGCACTTCGCCGGGGCGATCGTTGCTCCGCGTTTCGCGACCGGCGTAATTGCGATCGGCGGGATGTGCGTCTACGCCGCTGCCTGGGAGAACGTCGCGGCGTTGCGTGCGTCGACGCCTCGGGTTCCCTCGAAACCGGAAACTATGCCGGTTTTCACGTCGTGGACTAATTAAGGAAGAGAGACACGTTTCGTCGAGTTTGGAAAATCGATCTTTTTCGGTGAAATCGATCGGCGCGAGGATTGTGATACTAGCGAGGATGGTAAGAGAGCCGTACGGTTAAATTTACATCGAGCAGAGAGCCACGTGTTAATTCTCATGATATTTTTTCCTTGGATAAATTAAGAAATCGACGGTCCGACAGAGAAATATAAAGAAATTAAAAAGTACTTTGATTGTGAGAAAATGTTAACCACTTGCGGTCGTCGATTTTTAGCTATCGAAGCTGTATTTATCTATTTATTTTTACGTAAAATTGAAGCTTAGTATTGTGTCACGTGTATCTAAATTTTAAAAAAGAATTAGTGAATCTATTTTTTCTAGTTAATTTTGCTTACTATGTATGTTCATATTAATGCGAATATTAATACGAACATTAATTTACTGAGTAATATTAATACCAATATTAATTTATTCAGTAATATTAATACGAATTATTAATTCATATTAATATATTAACCGCAAAGGTCTGTCTATCGTTCTCTGAAAGGTGTTCCACGCGATTCAACCGGGTTTTGTCTAAGAACTTTACCGTATTGTAGTAAATTATGCTCTAAATCTGCGCCCTCATTGACGCAGAAAATGTAACAGCGGGAAGATGGAACGACAGATTAAAGTTCTGACAAACCGAAGATATTGGATATGATAGCGGAAACCATAGGTTATGTCTATCTATAGGCCTCTTTCAGTCGATCAAAAATGTTTCGCGATGCACAGCGAATTGCGTAATAAACTAGAGCCCGATAAATTCTCGTTTTAGATTTTGCTAAATAAAAATACGAACAACAATAAGTTATTCTCATAGAATATTGTACGAGTCATAGAGGAACTGCAAATTTAAGAGACTGAAAGAACAGAGATGCATGTACATTAAGTACAATTTTGCATTAACATTGTCTAGAGATTAACAGAATATCCAGGATTTAGTATCGACAATCATTGCGATATAATAATAATAATATAATTGACAAAATTCCTGATATTGTAAACGAGACTAAATTTTAGCAATATTAGAGTTTTCCCCAGTTTGTTGAAGAATTAGAAAGAGGATCGAAACGTAATGCAATGAGTAGACTGCAGTTATGTTCTTGTAAAATTGCAGCAAAATTCGCGACGAGAATTCAGCAGTGCAATTTTATTAATTCCGCCACTTATAAACGGTAATCCAGGTAGCGCATCGTATTGAATTGAATTTTTGCTATGGTGTGCGATTTGCAATCGCTGCCAAATCTCTGCAGATACAACAATTATCTATAGCATCGTTGGAGAGTGTTATACGTCGAAGTATCGTCGATATATCGTCTCAGTATCGTCAAAATATCGTCGAGATATCATCGAATTATTGTCGAAGAATTATCGTCAATATATTTTCGATATATAGTTGAAGTATGGTCGATATATCGTCAAAGTATCGTCGATATATTAGTCGATGTATCGCCTATATATCGTTGAAGTCTCGTCGAGATATCTACGAAGTATTGTCGAAGAATTATCGTCAGTATGTCGTCAATATATCGACGAAGTATCGTCGGAGAATTATCATCAATATATCGTCGATATATCGTCGAAGTATCGTCAAAGTATCGCTCATATATCGTCAAAGTATCGTCGATATATCCTCGAAGTATTGTCGAAATATTATCGTCAATATATTGCCGATATATCGTTGAAGTATCGTGAATATATCGTCGAAGTATCGTCGGTGAATGATCGTCAATATATCGTCGAAATATGGTCATAGTATCGTCCATATATTATCAAAGTATCGTCGATATATGGCCTCACTATCATCGATATATCATCAAACAATCGTCTCACTATCCCCAACGCGTTCGCAAAATAATTGTCCACGCATCACCTTCCTCCGCTTCCACCTCATCCAGTCTCTACTTTCGATTTGTTAGGTAACGTTCATCCAACCTTCAGCGTACCTTTTCCGATATCCAGTTTCACGCACCGATACAAATTTGAAACATTCTTACGAAGGTACATACATCCGCGAACGATTTTACGACTCGCGGAACGGTGTTCGCGTCTCGAGTGCAAAATGCAGGGCCCGAAAATAGCGCGGGAAACGCGCGCGTCGACGGCGGCCAATTGTTTCTCTTTCGTAGCCGCGAAAATGATCGCGTAGAGAGAGAGTCCCGCGCACGCACGCAAAATTGAGCGTCACTGTCCAATTTACGATTTATCTGTCGTGACGTGCAACGCCGTATGCATACATGCATGCATGCATGCATGCATGCGAGCCAGCGAGCGAGCGAGCGAGCGCGATAACGCAGTGCAGTTGGGTCGATGCATTATGCAGTTTTCCGTGCGTCCATTATATTTTTAGACCTTTACGATTGCAAGGTTACGCTTGTAACGCTGCGTTCCTCGTTAACTCTGATTTTTCCGCGGCAATCGCCGCCCTGCCCCGAGCAGACCGGATGAGGTTTCCGCGCTCCTAGAAATCGTTTCCAGCTGCCGGCGGGCACCGCGACCGATCGATCGATCGATCGACCGATCGATCGCGTTTCATCTGTTCGACGGACGCCGAACGGCGATCCAACAAATTTCACCAGCTTCCGTCGGTTTGCAAAAATCGCTTTTATTTCGCTGGCTACGCTTCGGAATTTTTCGTTGGATGCTTATGGCAGCGATTATGCTACGGACCAATAATCGTCTTTGTTAATTACAAGATGCAAGTTCGGTGATATTGCAATTCATTGGAATATTGGTCAGCGCAGAAATTTCCAAACTATTTAAAAAGATTTTCCGAAAGATTTCGAAATCTTGTTATTGATTTATCGAGCGCGTTAATTTTTTAAACAGCTCTCGTAACTCCTCCTTATCATAATGTATTCAACTAAACGGAATATTACAATTCAGCTTGCAAAAGCGACGGAATATCGTGCATTACTAAAAATATCAAATTTACTAGAATTTTGTTTCGTTCATCGAATTACACGGAAATTTTTGCAGCAACGTTTTCGTCGAAATTTCAAGTATAGTAAAAGGCGAAGTAATTTGCTAGGTATTGCATATAGCGTGTTGCGTTCGGAGAATTCGCGAGACCTTCGTTTTTTATTTTTTATTTCGTCGGAAACTTTTGTTCGTTATTTTTAATAAGAGAACGCGTTGAATTTAGCGAAATGTTATTTTATGAGCGGGGAGTGGATTTTACACGGTTTGTCAGCGAAAAAGATGAGAATTTTATACGTTAAAAACATTTGAAGAATGTGAATAATATATTACGAAATCGTGTAATATATTATCGTCCTAATATATTATGAATAATCATTATGAAATCGGTGAAATGTGCCGCGTGTCGACAGTCGAAGGATTCAAAGTGTCTCGCACAAAGGTATTGCTCAGGTGCGCGTGTGCACCTCGTAGAGGAATTCTGAAAGTTTTATGCAACATGTCCAGGTGGGATCAATTCTTTCATGTCGAGACATTTACTCTACGGAGCAAGAATATCGGGAGGACGTCTCTATCCTCGGGGGTGGAATCGACTGCTATTGGCTGAATAGAGAAGACCAACCATCGACAAGTGATACTCGGGTCAAATGCAAAGAATAACGCTATTTTACAATTATTATAATAATAATATTAATCGAAATAAAATTTGGAGGAGATTAAGCAAATTCAAAAATTGTTAAGAAATTATAGTGAGGCGATTTAGGCGACATTAGGCGATTTTAAATAAATTTCCTGCACCGAGTTTCAGAAATAATAATCGAAATAATATTCGAAGAATGTTAATCAATTAATCCAAAAATTGCTACGAAATAATATTCAGCCAAAATTAGGCGATTTTATAGAAATTTTAATAATCGAAATTTTGAAGAATATGAATCAATACCAAAAATTGTTAAGAAATAATTGTGAGCCAATATTAGGCGATTTTATAGAAATTTGGAGCACAGTGCGGTTTTCAGAGATGTAGAAAGAATTGACTGTAGTACAAATATCTAATTTATAATTATAATAGTAATAATAATCGAAATAAAATTCGAAGAATATTAATCAATTAATCTAGAAATTCCTACGAGATAATAGTGAGCCGATATTAGACGATTTCATATAAATTTCGACCACCGTGGACTTTCATAAATATAAAAACAATTAATTAATCATTGCACAAACGATCAACCGACTATCACACATCACCCTAACCTTCCTAAAAAAACAACAAAAGTCCAGCCAATCCCGGATCAAAAATGCTTCACAAAATAAATCACAATTCTCCCAAATTTGTCCTAATTTTCACAATTCCTTATGATTTCTCCTAACCGCCCCTATAATTCCTAAGTAATGATTAACGTCATATCAACCCTAATACACTTCTCTACAAGTAAGAATCTCTCACAAAACTTTCGCCTAAGGACTTCCGCCGCTACATCGTCCATCAAAGAGAGAGAGAGAGAGCGAGAGGTCCTCGATACTCGAACCTGATTAAAACCGAGAAAGGATTGGCACAGCTAGCACGTCGACGCCAGAAGAAGAAAAGAGAGGGGGGCGGTGGAGGAAGAGAAAAGAGAGTTGACCGGCAAAGCGGTCTGTAAAAGTGTAGGAGGCGAGCGAATTGCAGCGAAGTTTCCCCGGAACTTCGCTAATCCCTTCTTGAATCCAGGCTGGCGGATTGGACTCGGGGAATAAAAGGAAAATAAGGAACGGGGTCGAATTAAAGAAACGCGAAACTGCGAGCAGAAAGAGAGAGAGAGGGGGAGAGCGAAAGGGTTAGAGAGAGAAAGAAAGAGTTAGAGAGAAGGTTAGAGAGAAGAGAGAGAGAGAGAGAGAGAGAGAGAGAGAGAGGGTTAGAGAGAGAAAGAAAGAGTTAGAGAGAAGGTTAGAGAGAGGAGAGAGAGAGAGAGGGGGGGTTAGAGAGAGAAAGAGTGAAAGAGAGAAGAGGAGAGAGGGTTAGAGGGTAAGAGAGGGTTAAATAGAGAGCGAGAGGGTTAGAGAGAGAAAGGGCTAGAGTGAGAGAGGGTTCGAGAGAGAGAGAGAGAGAGAGAGAGAGAGAGAGAGAGAGAGAGAGAGAGAGGGGGTTATATAAACACAGAGAGAGAAAGAGTGAAAGAGAGAAGGAGAGAGGGGGTTAGAGGGTAAGAGAGGGTTAAAGAGAGAGCGAGAGGGTTAGAGAGAGAAAGGGAGAAGGAGAGAGAGAGTTAGAGAGAGAGAGAGAGAGAGAGAGAGATTGTTATATAAACATAGAGAGAGAAAGAGAAAAGGTTTGAGGGGGTTAGAGGGTTGAAGAGAGAGCGAGAGGTTCCTCTAACCCTCTAAGGGGGCAGGGGGTTGTAGGATCAAACGGAAAACAGGACGAGGGCGCGCCCGCGTCCGAGTTTGGCGTCCGTTTCTAGGGCGAAGGCGGCGCCGGTTTCGGATTAATATTCACGTTTCGTCGGTAGGACGAGGCCGAAATCGTGCGCGCGGATGGGTTCTCTCGCCTATATCGATTAATCGATAAAGGCGCGCGCGAGGTCTCCGCGGCCAATTCCTTCGGTGCAGGCAGAGAGAGAGGGGCCTCTCCCGCCATGGAACACGATGAATATTTCAGAGATCGATCGATTTCAAGCGGGCTGCTCCGTCCGCGAGGGTTTCTCCCGAGACACGGAGCTGGAAAGTAACCGGCAACTAAATATACAAGGTGTCGGGGAAAAAATGGTTACGCACCCCGGACGGTACCGGAGGCAGGTACTAGAAGGTAGCCATTTACTGTAAGGTACTCCAAGGTAGCCAGAAATGATAATCAAAATAAAATTCGAAGAGGGATTAATCAATTCCAAAAATTGCTAAGAAATTAATAGTGAGCCAATATTGGGCGATTTTATATAAAATTCAACCACCGCCCGGGTTTCACAAATATAAAAACGATTATTAAAGAATTTAGTATCTCTATAGTTAATTTCGAAGCATAGTGACTTTATATTTGAGAAATAAAATGGATTCTAATATGATCTTTTTGTCTGCTTTTAATGGCTTCTTTTTGTCTGTTCTTAATATGCTTTTTATCTGTTTTTAATATTATTGCTTCTCACCCGTTCTTAATATAACTCTTATTATTTATTCTTAATATACTACTTTGCATCTAAATTGAATATTCATTTGTCAAAAATAATCCTTTAATTTCTTTACCACAGAATTATTTCAATTTCTCGTTAACGAATTACAGAATTTATGTAGATATTAACCCTTTGCACTCGAAGCTATTTTGACTGTAATTTGAAACAATTTTCCTAGCTTGTAGTATTCTTATTGTATATAACAAAGTGTACTTCTGTGCATACGAAATTTAAAAAATTGTTAATTGTTAATTAATTCAATTTCGTATGCACAGAAGTACACGTTTTTTATAAGAATTTTTATAAGAACAAATTTTAGATTTAAAAAATTGTTAATTGTTAATTAATTCGATCTAAAATTTGTTCTTATAAAAATTACCTTGGGACGTATACAATAATTACAGTAGTGTCCTATATAAAACAATTATAGCGGCGTCTTAGTTTCAAACAGAAGAAACTATGAAATTTAGCTTCGAGTTTTTGAAAAATGTCAATAAAATTGCTGAACTTGTTTTCAATAGCTAAAACTTCTGAAATTAATTCACAGGGAACAGTAAATGGCTACTTCACCCTAAACTGTCTATAGTGTTCCAAAAATTCATGTTATTTTAGAACCATTTTAGAACCATATATTAGAACTATATGACAATAAGCTCCAAAAAGAGCTATAGTCAATGTCAGTTTTACTTTTAGCATTAAAAAGGAATCCTCGTAAAATTCCCCAACTTAGCGCGATGCATCGAGGACGATTTTATATGATTGCACTTAACCCTCTCTTTATATACCGTGTCTATTAACACATTCAAGATGTCGGATCATGGAGATTCGATTGGCCGGGCCTCTTTGAAGTTTCATTTTTCAGAGCCTACGTTTTAACGAAGAACACAGGACTTGGCTTGAGCTTTTCGCCTAACGAACACAGTGACTGTCATTCGTTTTACAAACGGAAACGCGAACTTATTAATTTCACCGCGAATTATTATGCATTTATGCATCGACGATTCACCGAATCGGAAAACGAGCTCGCCAACTCTTTCCTCGCAAGCCTCCAATAAATATGCTTCATATCAACCCGCGAATTAATCCTTTGCGGTCGAGTGGTGACTCTGAGACACCACTAAAATTATTTAAAAAATTATTAATATTTAACAAAATGTTCAACAGCGAAACTGTTGCTACGAGTTACAAGAATTAATTTCTTATGTATAGGATATGCTTCGTCACGTAAAATGGAAATATTGTGAACTAGAAATATTATTTTGACCCTTTCCTTGTTTTGCAACCAAAAATTGTTATAACACGTTTCAAAATTATTTTTATAAATACCACCGAAGCTTGATAAAATTGATGAAACTGTAATTTAACAGAAGAAATTTTGTTATATAAAATGGAAATACTAAAAAAGTCAGAGAAATTATTTCAAATTTGCAGTTGAGATGTCTTCGAGAGCAAAGGGTTAATAATAAATTGCTATTCTTTTGTTCGCCAAATAATCGTTCTCTAAAACACATCGCGAAGAAGCACATTTTACCTTAGCTGGAAAAGAGTTACCTGCGATTGTATTTCACAGGTACACGAACGCAATTAGAGCAACACACGAACACGCGATCCTTTAACTTTCGATCCGCCGTACTTTCCTATCGTGTGTGTGTGTGTGTGTGTTTGTGAGTGTGATCCGCCGCGAAGATTCTACTCGAATATAGAAGCGAATATATAGAATGTCTGGAGCCGTCGCTCGTACGAACAATCTGTTCTATCTCCGATCGCCTCGTAAATGTTCCTTTAAGTTTGTTTGGGCGCGATGGAATGCGCTTCCGAGCGTGTTTGTTTCCAATAGCTAGAATTATCTGAATTTTGTTTGGAGGTCCGCTACAGATTTTCAATCATTGTTACCGGGGATAGGGGACGATTTATGCCAGTCGCCATTTTCACGGCGCGGAGAGCGTCGAGTCGATTTTAGTTTGAAAACGCCGAGGAAACAGAATAAGTAGATATTGTTTATATAAATAAATTTAGATGAATGATTTAGTCTAAATAAATAGATTCAGGTAAAAGATATGGTCTAGGTAATTAGATATAAATAAAAGATATGGTCTAGGTAATTAGATATAAATAAAAGATATGGTCTAGGTAATTAGATATAAATAAAAGATATGGTCTAGATAATTATATATAAATAAAAGATATAGTCTATGCGAAGTATTTCTGAAAATTACTACAACCTTGTGAAACTCATAAAAATCGTGGCGACGTTGTTTCGCGAATAATAATTAAAAAACAATAATTCCGCCGGTCAATAATATAATAGAAAAATTGTAATAATTGTAATACGTCATTCTAACTCCATTCCGCCGGTCAATTGTACAATAAAAAAAAAAAAGTGTAATAATCGTTAATACGATTCTAACTTCGCTCCAAGACGATTTCCATAAACGTTTAATAAAACAATAGGCGGTAATTTATTTTTCGGTTTTGACTATGGATTCCTCGCGATTAGAGCGCGACGCATGGCAAGGTCGCGGGATTCCTATCATAAATAACGCAATTTCAGTTAATTTTCGAAACGCAACAATACGGCGTCCTTTTCTGAAACGCGACGGTCGATTTATCTATTTTAAACAGTCGAAACCGTCGACGTAATAATAAGCGGGAGCTTGATAAAATGTTAAAGAACTCCGGTGGAAACGGAACCCGGCCGATAGCGGAGTCGACGCGATGCGCCGTAATGTGCAATTAAATGTAAAAATTATTAGATAAAATGTTAAACGCGGCCCGCGCTCTGCCTATGCGCTTCTCTCTTATCGTGTTTACGCAAGGATTCCCTTACCGCCGCGGTTTTCCGCGGCGACGAAAATGACCGTGCGCGTGCGCGGCCATGGAATTTACGAATTTCCACGATCTTGACGATCGCGAGCTCGATACGAGGATTCGCGGTCACGTGATACGATTATCAATCGGTGAAAAATTATTGCGCGGATTTAAGGGCGAGAGAAAATATTGATTAGGCGAGGGTATGATGTTCGATTTTTAAGTTATTAATGTTAATCAAGATTTAATAATTCGGCGAGTTGTCATATTTCAGTTAATAAATTTCAGGTAATATATTTCAGGTAATATATTTTCTGTTAATATATTTTCTATTAATATATTTCACAGATGATATATTCCTGTTAATATATTTGCATTTAATACATTTGTATTTAATATATTTGTATTCAATACATTTGTATTCAATGCATTTGTATTTAATATATTAGAATTCAATATATTTATATTAAATATATAGCTATATTCAATATATCCGTACTCAACATATTTATAGTCAATATAATAGAAGATATATTGAATATAGATATATTGAGTATGTCTATAATATATTCAATACATTTATATTAAATATATCTATATACGGTATATCTATATTCAATATAACTATATTCAATATACCTATACTCAATATATCTATATTCAATATATCTATACACAATACAACTATATTAAATATATCAATATCTTTATATTAAATATTAAATAAATTACAGCCAATTAATCTAATTTCTCTACCAATATATTAACTGAAACATTTTTTAACAATTCAACGTCACTGTCAAAACAGTAAGTAACTCTGCCAAATTAATAAACATAAATCCACTCCTCGCCAATTAATTAACAAACACAAATCCACTCCTTGCCACTAAAAAATTTCATTAATTTCGTCATCGATTGAAATCTCTTCAATTTAAAATCCTTGAATTAAATAAAGGATTCGATTAAATAAAAATGGCTCTCGTCCACCAACGAAATATTATTGCAAATCGTCTACTGCTATCTTGTCCTATTCACTGCAACAATCTTTTAAAAATTACCGATCTCTGGATAGAAGACACCGTAGCAGAAAAATCGCGATCATCGAAACGCGAAGATGACTCGTCCAGCTGTGAACCAGCAGCAAATTGCACATCGGCGACTGTATCGCCTTCCGATCGCCTGTATCTTTTCAGCACGCGTTTAAAACCTGTTATACGGTTTCCATCGAGCAGCCTCGTATTAAAAAGCAAAGAAAAAAAAAAGGAGAAAAAATAAGGAAAAAGAAACGCCCTTCTCATAAATATTCAACGACATGATAATTCGATGGTATCCGGCGATAATTCCGTCACACGACGCTCGTAATAACATCGAGTAGCATTTCTGTCGCGCTCGGGAAACGGTACGAAAAATCCCCGCCAAAGTTAACAACGACGCTACGATTATATGAATTGTTTAAACAACGCTGAAGAGCGTCGAGAATGACATTGGACGATATTTTCACGCGAAAGGGTTGAATTAAATAGGTTCGAAAAAACCGCGCGAAAATTAATAAGGCTCCCATTTCCTATGATCATTAATTGTTTAAACAACGCTGAATAAAGTTGAATTTTCTATTGGATAATATTTTCACGTGAAAGGGTTGAATTGACTATGTCGTCATGGTCTGTCTATCGGAGAATTCTACGTGATAAACAACGTTCGAAAATTAACAACGAGGCTCCCACTTGCTACGATTATTAATTGTTTAAACAACGCTAAAGAGCATCAAGTCTTCAATGGGACAATATTTTCACTTGAAAGGGTTGAATTGACTACGTCGTCATGGTTTATTCGGGAATGCTACGTGACAAACAGTTCGAAAATTAACAACGAGGCTCTCATTTTCTACGATTATTAATTGTTTAAACAACGTCGAATTTTCTATTGAACAATATTTCACGCGAAAGGGTTGAATTAACTACGTTCGAAAAATCCGCGCGAAAATGAACAACGTGGCACCCACTTCCTGCGACTACTAATTGTTTAAACAACGCTAAATAAGGTTGAATTTTCTATTGGACGCGAAAGGGTTGAATTAGCTACGTCGTCATGGTTTATTCGGAGAATTCTACGTGACAAACAGTTCGGAAAATCCGCGCGAAAATTAACAACGAGGCTCTCGCTTCCTACGATTATTAATTATTTAAACAACGCTAAAGAACGTCGAGTTATCTTTCGGACGATATTTTCACGGGAAAGGGTTGAATCAACTACGTCGTCATGGTCTGTCTATCGGAGAATTCTACGTGATAAGCAATCGTTGCGTCTCATACCTCTCGATGAATCTTCTGGACTTGGATCCATATAGAAAGGGTTAGCGATCAGGACAATGTTGCGTATCCAATGGCGTACCCAACGTTGCATACCCAATGTTATGTTGCACACCCAATGGCGTAGGACAATGTTGCGTACCCAACAGCGTACCCTCGTCCCCGAAAACAGTAAACGCGACTTTTCCTTCTTTTGCTTCTTCTCAGACGGTTTTTCTCGCTAGTTAACCCGTTCGAAACGCAGCAGATATTTCACATTGGCGATCGAAACGCATCCGGAATCGGATGGCCAGCCTATAACAGAAGAAAACGCGAATACGAAGAGAAAGGAATCAACTCTCTTCTGTTCGGTTGGTTGGTCGGTTTTCTTTCATTCACTGTGTTCCGCTCAACTTCTGAACCCATTTTCGCCCGGCGCTCTTTTTTGCTCGCGCTACGGGACGGATATGATACCGTTCTAACATCTACAAAAAGGAATTCGAGCTGTTGGCACATTCACTGCCACGCCGTGTGCCTTGTTCCTGCAATAAGATGTTCCATTAATATTGTAACGGGTTTGAAACGCTCGTTTATTTGGTTGCGGCGCGCGGTGGTCGATTTGTTGGTGATTGGAGATTTTATACTGGCGCGATTAAAGAGCTATGGTTTAGTTGGAAATAATATTAATTATAGTATTTTCGGGAAAATATTGTTATTTATGGGTGATTTTTTCGATTTTTTACTTTGCAGTTTTTCGTGGTTTTTTGAGACTTTGCGATCGTATTTAAACCTTTACAATCGACTTTAACCCTTTGCGTTTGAGTTTAAATATTTGCAATCGAGCTTAACCCTTTGCAATCGAGTTTAACCCTTCGAATTCAAGTTAAAACCTTTGCGATCGAATTTAACTCTTTACGCTCGAATTTAAGCTTTTGCGCTCGAATTTAACTATTTGCAATCGAGTTAAAACCTTTGCAATCGAGTTTGAACCTTTACAATTGAGTTCAACCGGTAAAAAGAGCATTTGTTTAAATAAAACTGACCAGTGCGTACCGCAAACAAAATATCGTTCCGTTGCAACGATAAATGGACCGACGTCTCACGCGTGGCAGTCAATGTATCGAATTATAAATACACCTAAACGATCTACGAGTGAACTAAAAATTAAATTGCACAATTGTTATTGCTTCGACCCACGTATATGTTCGATTATTATACACGCGGGTAAAAATGTTGGTATACAGGCATCCGTTTCACGAAGCGTAAGCCTAACAACAATATTTAAATCTGATAAAACATCGAAACGAAAGCTCTGCAAATTATAGATTATTTTCGAGAAAATAATTTGACTTTTAGAGAATTATTATTTATACGATCGACGCGGCAGTCGTCGCGATTTCGCATAAATCCAAGATCAAAGACCCATCGGTTGCTATCAAAATTGTGGAACTCCTCGCGAAGGTATCCATCAATTTTTCGCATAATTGTTAATTTATTGTTAGATCGGTTTCAGTCTGCAAAGTCGGAACAAAAATCGACGATTATTTTTGCTTTTGACGATTACTTTGTGTTCGACTATTACGATGCGTTCGACGATTATTTTGCGTTCGACGATTATTTTGCGTTCAACAATTATTTTGCGTTCGACGATTATTTCGCCGTCGACTCTTATTTCGCATTCGACAATTATTTCGCCGTCGTCTTTTATTTCGAATTCGACAATTATTTCGCCGTCGTCTTTCATTTCGAATTCGACAATTATTTCGCCGTCGTCTTTCATTTCGAATTCGACAATGATTTTACCATCGGCGATTATTTACCGATCGACGAGCAGAATTCTCGCACGCCGGATAGATATCGACTCTGTCCATCGTCAAGGTGTCAGAGCAATCGGCAACGTTAACAGACCTTGTGAAAGGCGAAAGAGAATGGCCTCTCCCCGGGTTTTTGTTCTCGTCGAAACCGCCGTCCAATATCCACGAAGAAGTTTCGCAGGGACGCGGATAGAACGAAGATCGATCGACTCTCCATCTTTCTTTTTTTTTATTTTTACTGGCTACGTTATCCTGGCGGCACGCGCTTGTACAACACAGGAATAAATAAATAAAGAATATAGGATACAGTGGACCCTGTCGCGGCTTTCTTAATAAAGGAGATAAATTAAAGGAATTCGGCTAGAGGAGAAGAGAGATCGCGTCTCGGTTTTAGTTATTGCACTGCGCGCGAGCGGTACGCCCTTTGCTTAACCCTTTGCGCTCGATGCCGTCTTAAGCCTTGATTTAAAATTACTATTTCATTGCATTTCCATTTTGTATTAATTTAGTGGAATTTTTATGGTAATAGAAATTTTATTGATTTAGTAGAACTGTTTTCGACAGGTGTTCAAATGGAAGGGTGTTTAACCCTTTACCGTGCTTTAACGAGTCGGAGTCGTGACGGTGATTTCTGATAAATAAGCTGTTAGGTATTAACAATAAATCGTTAGGTATTAATGTCTATCTGTTAAGTGTTCATCCTTTGAGTAGAAATCAAATTTTATTCTCTCGTTGTTAATTATAATATTTAAATATTCGAGTAGATGCAAGAACAGAATAATAAATATAAAATTCTTTTTTCTTCGAAAAATTTAGCGCGATCGAAATAATTCTAGCAATTGCAAAGAAAATGGTACGGCGTTAATAATGTCTAAATTATTTTGGAAATGATATAACAATTTTTTATTGGCGTCACTCGAGGGTAAAGGGTTAAGCATAGTCTCACGGTTATGTTGGCCGACGACACGCGCTCCCGATACCGTTGATAACGCAGAATGACGGCTTTTAATCGGCGCGAAGGAAGCGAATTTATTTCGCAAATATTTCAAAGGCGAATGCGACGCTAAGGGGGTTCGAATCTCGGACGATCCTCAAATAGTTCAATCCTTTTTTTTCACAATTTTTATCGATCTAAAAATTCCAAAAAAATCCTAACTCACGGTCTTAAACTCTCGAGCTTTTATCTTCAAGTACTATGGAATATTTAACCCTTTGACGTGGCCGACTCGTTGCGATAATTCTCGGAAATAAACTTTATTCTTCCAAGTCGAATAAAACATCGATTTTGATTTTAAGAAATTATTAAAACAGAAAGGGTTGCAATTATTCGAATTTTAGAGAGAATATCGCGGCAAAGGGTTAAAGACGCGCAACTTCAGATTGATTTTCCGTCTTCGACGAAACTATTTTTAAGGAACATCGAATAACAAAAAGGATTATTTCGTGTCGTCGAAAATCGAATAAAACGCGTTCCGTTTTTTTTTCTTGAAACAGCATTCGTTATAGGAGCTGTCACGTGTCCAAGAACTATTGATCGACGTGGTACAAAGTTGATGTGTGACTTCGGTATACAAGTGTGTCATTACAGGCCCGGCACCGTGATTACGACGGAACAATTTTTCATTTAAATTTCGCGGCCGTCGAAGCGATGAAAAGTCGAGTATCGACGCATTCGTCGCGACGCCAAGAAAATCCGATTCCGCGCCGAGATCCGCGGTCTAAGAGAAATTGCGCTCGACTCGATTACGCGATTSCGWYKRSGCTGAATATTTCCGTCGGGGCTGAATATWTCTGTCGGGGTGAACATCTTCCCTCCTGGTGAATATTTYYYGTCACGATGAATATTTTCCGTCGGCCCCCGGCCGTTACTCCGTCGGCCATTTCGATCGTATCGAACGGCGACGGATCGCTGTTAATTGATATATAATAATCATCGCGTCGAATAATTTCGTCGCATAATTTCGTCGAATAATTTCGTCGAATCGGCGCGGCTAATTAGCGGTCGCGCGTTGACAATCGAGAAATGGCTATTAAATAAATCGCGGCTGCGACGTCGGTGACGGAAACGCGTCCGCGGATCGCCTCGTCGAAGTTCGCGTCGCCTCGGATCCACCGAAAGGAAACACAGAAGACGGAAAGCTGTTCGATGCCGGCGCACTCGTAACAACTTAATTAGCGGCCCACGCCTAATTTCCACGCTGCTTTCAAATTCAACCGCGTCCACGAACGCGCCGTTAATCCCCTTGTGGACGTATCTCTCTCTCTCTCTCTAAAAACCCCTCCCCACCCCCCGGTTCGTCGGGTCGAACGAAAAAAAACCCAACCCGTTCCCCACCCGCTGCGAGTTCGCCTTTTTCTTCGTCATCCTCCTCACCTGCGTGATACTATAATCGTCGGCGCGCGTACCCCAGAGATCCCCTTTCCCTTGTCAACTGTATAAAATATTCTCAATCGTATCAACAATAGTCACATCGTACATCGTACAACGTCGTTACATTATTACAATAGTTTATAGTTAATCGTAATCAATATAATATTCACAGCATTTTATCAAAATCTCTTAAAAGCACCAACCGTGGCGGCTCAAAATTTCTTCTCCCCATCATCGTCAATCATCAATCATCATCATCATCATCATCATCGTTTTTTTTTTCTCTCTTCCTTTTTTTCCCCCATTCGTTCGTTATCACCCCCTGTTATATCTTCACGATAAAAACCCGATCTTCGATCTTCCGTAATTCCTCTTCTTTATCTTCTTCGTCTACGTTCTTCCTTGCTGCTTCTGTCATTCTAACCCTTTCTCTCTCTCCCTCTCTCTCACACACACATTCGTTCGCGCTGTCTCTCCCTCTCTGTCGCGCACGCAGTCTCGCGGTCAATTGTACACTCTCTCACTCTTATATTCTCTCTCTCTCTCTTTCGCTCTCATTTTCTTTCGTTCTCTCTTTCTCTCTTTCTTTCGTTCGCTTTTTCGCTCACTTTTTCTCTGTCGCTCGCTCTCTCCTCTCTCACATATATATATGTATATATATATATACCTTCAATAATTTATCGATATATATATACATGTATATAATATATATATATGTATATATAAGCTAAACGTTTCGTCTTAAAGCACTGATTAACCGAGGGAGCTCGTTTTAACGTGTCCCTCCCTCTGAACACGCGTTTTACCAACCATCCTAACCAAAATCACAGGACTAACTAGAAACGCCGCCGGTATTGTGCCTCGTCGCTCAGTGGGATCGATGGACGCGAGGTGTACACCGTTCGTGGTGACGAACGGGAAAATAATAGAGTGGTGGTGGTGGTGGTGGTGGTGGTGGTGGTGATGGTAGCCGGGGAACGAAAGGTGTGGAGAAGAATCGCGGGGCAAACGGGTCCCGCGACAGCAACATAGGATGAGGACAGGTCGTCTAAGCTCGCCTGTGCAGGTGAACGGGAGGCAGCGTTGGGTCCAGGCTACCGTCGACTGGACACGCGAAATTAGGAGGAGGAAGAAGAAGGGTGTTGTTGGCTGGGACAGGTGAAACAGATACGAGAAACAACGAGCAATGGTGAATGAGGCACTACTGAAACTGCTCGTGTCCATGCTCCTCCGTTCTCCCTGGTCCGCGGCGGCCGCTTGCGGACCCCCTAGCCTTGTTAAAGGGGGGCCCGAGGTCCCAGTGGTCGACGACGGAGGGTCCAGGGTCCCAGTGATCGACGACGCAGGGTTCGCGGTCAACAGGAGACCTGCGGTCCCAGTGGTCGTCGATGGAGGGTCCAAAGTCCCAGTGGTCGCCAAAGGAGGACCCGCGGTCCCAGTGGTCGTCGATGAGACCGTCGCGACGGCGGTGGCGGCGGCAGCGGCGGCGGCGGACGAAGGTACACGGCGACGAAGTTTTCTTCGTCGGCTCTTCCCCCGGCGGCGACGAGCGTGGCGGTTCTTCTTGCACGAGCTAAGGCGAACTCAATGATGCGGCGGCGGTGGCGGCGGGGCCTCTTCCTCGGAGGGGTTCACGGGGCTCGGGGACAGGAACTTGCGCACATACTTCGGATAATGTGTCTTTTCGTGGGACTTCAATATCGTCGACCTCGAGAAGGTTTTGCCGCACAGCGTACATCGGAACGGTCGTTCACCGGTGTGCACACGTGAATGGTCCTTCATGTGGTGGCGAAGCTTGAACGCCTTGCCACAGAACTCGCACTTGAACGGCCGGTCGCCGGTGTGCGCCGGTAGGTGGGCTATCAGCGAGCCGACGTCCGGGAACGATTTGCCGCAGAACTTGCAGCCGACGACGCCGGAGGTCGGGTCCGAGTGGGCCGCGAGCTCCAGGTCCACGGGCTCGATCGTACCTGCTGTGGGGTAGTGGGCCTCCGGCGGCAGGTGCATACCGGGCTCGAGGCCCAGCTGAGCCTGCAGCTGCAGGTGGGCCGCCTGCTCACGGTACTTGAGCGACTCGAGGCTGTGCGAGAGGATGTGCCGCGCCAGCTTGCTCTGGTGGAGGAACGGGGCACCGCAGTACATGCACGCAAACACCCGCTCATCCACACCCATCAACTCCTGCAACCAAACAAACAAGAACATCAACTTCTTGTCTTCCCTTTAGCTCGTCCTTTACACCCCTCGCAATTAACATCTTTCCCTTCTCTTCCTTCCTCTCTCTCTCTCTCTCTCTCTCTCTCTCACGCTTTCTTTCTCTTTGATTCAGTCATTCTCGCCCTCGTTTCTACTCGCTCTTTAAGCATCCATCTATCTAGTCTTTATCCATCTATCTAGTCATCTATCCATCTATCCATCTATCCATCTATCCCTCTATCTTACTATCTATTCATCTATTTTTCTATCCATCTATCTTTCTATTGTCTTTGGCGATTTACTATAGTTTCTGTTTGCTTTCACGTAAAGTGCGTTTACTGTTCAAGTGATCGTATCAAGCAGAATACCTCTTCCTCTTTTCCTCTCTTTCTCTCTCTCTCTCTCTCTCTATCATTCTTTCGCTCTGTCCTTTTCGCTCTCTCAATCTCTCTGAACCTCTCTCTTGCTCTCTCTTTCTCTCCTTTCCCCGTGTCTCTTACGTGTACGATAATTCTCGCTACGCGGAAACTCGCTCGTCCCGACACTACGACAACGTCACGCACGTGCATTCTGCGTGCACATACTATGCACTGTGTGCACTAGCCGCGACTTCAATCGGCACGCATCGAGAAAAAAAAAATAGTAGGAAAGTCTCTCTATGCGTTTCCTCGCTTTTCGTCTTTTAACTCAGCGTTTTCGGCTGCTGCATTCTTCCCCTCTCTCTCTCTTTCTCTCTCTCTCTCTCTCTCTCTCTTTCATTCTCTCATTCAGTCTATCGCTATCGCGACTATTAAAAGAAAAAAAGATAAATAAAGACGGACAGGCTCGACACTATTGGAAGCACGGTTTTTTCGGATGTGTGTATGAAACTCTTTCTCTCTCTCTCTTTTTTTCCTTCTTTCAATCTCTCTTTCTCTCTGATTTGCTCACTCTCTCTCTCTCTCTCTCTCTCTCTCTCTGTTTTGCTAATTGGCTCTCTTTATTCTTTCTCTTCATTCTCTCTCTCTCTCTCTCGCTCGCTCGCTCGCTCGTTCACTCACTGACTCATGAGCTCCTCTCGTAATCGGTTGAAAAAGAGAAGTCCCTGACCTGACGAGTAAGTGATATACTCTCCTCCTCGACGGCATGTAAGACGGTAGCACAAGAAGTTGACGCTCATTTTTGTTTGGCACGACGCGCACCCCAGGTTAAAAAACATGTATGACAAGAAGGTATATTTTGTCTGAGTGTGTGTTCGATCGTATATATATATATACAAACACGTACAAATTAACATTGTACGTGTCTATACATATTTATATAAATATATATATACATACGTATCATATATGTAATAAGTTCTTTCTTTTTTTTTAGATAGCAAGTGACACATGTACAGGCCCACGGCAACCCCCACAGCCTCGCTCAAGAACAATAACAACAACCCACCCGCATCCCCCCTCGGCCCCACCTCCCTCTTTTTTAATCATATTTTTCTTTTCTTTTCTTTTCGTATTTAAAATTTTTCTCTTTTCTTTTTTCTCCGTGATCTTTTTATATTATTTATGCTTTTGTTCCACATTTGTTCTTTTTTTTCAGGCTATTATCTCTTTTGTCATCTTTTGTTACTGATATATATATATATATATATCATGTATGTACCCGTATTATGGTAATAACAGCGGCCCGAGAATCGTCGCGGTGCAAAAAATTGATTTCGCCGATAGCAAAAGGCATTGCAACCAACCAAAGAAAAACGATAAAATCGAAATACAAATATTACAAAGTAACAAATGGTAATAATGAATGTCAATATAATCTGCAATATGTATAACGCTATATATATTTATATATATATATATATATATATATATATACATATATATATTTTTATATATTTATATATGCATGTATATATGTTTACGTATATACATATGTATATATGTATATATGTTAACGTATATATATATATATATCTGTACGTAAAATATTAATCTCTCTCTCTCTATATATATATATATATATACGTACATACACATATACAATGTATATTACCATCGTCACATGTATGCATATCGTACGTATGTATCTACACACGTGTCTACGGGACGAGCCGTCCGCGTTTGAATCGAAAATGCAGCTCGCTGCGATGTGGCATTCGATAACAAAATACTCTTTCAAAATTATTCCAAAAAATCAAGAATTATTCCACGAAATCCTCATCAAAAGTTATTCCAAAAAATCCTCAAGAATTATTCCATAAAATCAAGAATTATTCCAAAAAATCAAGAATTATTCCATAAAATCGAGAGTTAATCCAAAAATATCTTCGTCAAGAATAATTGAAAAAAAGTCCTCATCAAGAATTATTCCACATACGAAACTAGCTTTCCAAAAAAGTCCCCTTTGAAGATAAAAAAACAACGGATCAAAGCTGTACGAATTAACGTCAGTTCCACTTAAAAGATTCGCCTTTGAACCAAAAAGATTTCTAAACAATGCACACGCGAGAATTCTATGATTACTCGGCGAGAAGCACAGTTCCAAAAAAGAAAACACAGAGTCATTTTCGATTCGAACGGCGCGGTATCCCCGTGCGGATACATATCCACATATACATACATGTATTTACGTATTTATATATGTATATATATATATATATATAAAAATGTAGTAAAAAACAACCATGGCCAAAAACGAAGGTCAACTTCTTGACAGTGAGCTAGCAAGACAGGCTGGCAGGAAAGGATTGAACGGGATATTGTTGTCGTTTTACTCGCCGGTTCTCTCCGTCGATCTCTTTTTCGAGCGGTTCAGGTTATGTCGGGTTATGTCAGGTGGCGAATTTAAGGGGAAGGCAAGGGGAAGAGAAGGACAGGGGTGGAGAAAAGATCATCGATAGAGCCGACGTGCGAGAGAGAGAGAGCGTGGTCCGGAGAGGGGGGGATCGTGCGCCGTCGGGGGGCGGTTCGTCGCAGCCCTTCGAAGCACCAGGATGCGATCAGAAAATCGGGACGCAGGACTTTTCGCTGTTCCCGTGGAGCAGTCGACGCTTTGTTTCTTTCGCGGTGGAACAATGTCGAGTTGCGGGGAAAGAATAGACGGAGAGCTCTGTGACTCGAACGAGAGAATTAAGAGAGAGAGTGAGGGAGAGAGAGAGAGAGACTTTGATTGAGGAAAGGCGCGCAGAGGACTTGGACTAAGGCGAGAAGTATGAAGTCGAGAGGAGAAACAGAGCGAAAAATAAAAAGAGAGAAAGAGGAATAAAAAGAGGGAAAAATAAAGAGAGAGAGAGAGAAATAAAAGGTGGAAGAGAAATAAAAGGAGAGACAGAAGTGAAAAGAGAGAAATAAAGAAATAGGGAAAGAGGAAGAAACGGAGACAGAGAAATAAAAAGACAGAGAGAACGAAAAAGGCAGAAAAATCGAAAAGGAAAGAAAAATCGAAAAAGGCAGAAAAATCGAAAATAAAGAAAAGTCGAAAAAGGCAGAAAAATCGAAAATAAAGAAAAATCGAAAAAGGCAGAAAAACCAAAAAATAAAAATAAAAAGTGAGAAAGGAGTAAGAGGACGTACGCACGGTTGAGTGGAGAAGTGAATTAGTCGGAGAAGACACGTTCGTTAAAGTAGAGACGACATGCACGATCTCCTGCATAGCGCGTCGAAGAATCGCAGAAGCTAGATCGGCGAGCCGCCGACCGGAATTTGACGACTTATGCGAAATTCTGTCATTGTTTCTCGTCTCCTGCGCGGCGACGGTCGTCGTCGTTTTCTCTATAGTCCGCGGAGAAATGATCCATGGGAAATAATCGTCTACCGCGCGCAAGGGGAGGAGACGGGGACAACTCTGCTCTTCAAATTCCATCGAGGGTGCATTGATATATATATCTATGTATATCGACAGAGTTAGGGCGCTTCTTCAAAGCGAGATCTACAATATCCTACTGCTTCGAGGGGCACGTGTGGTACATATACACATATACGTGGATATATAGACTCTGCACGCCTTGCTTCCTCAGTATTCGGACGCTTGGTTCGTGATTAGGATATCGAATGATTGGTATAACAAATTTTTGGTGTACCGAATTTTTAATATAGCGAATTTTTAGTATACCGAATTTTTAATATAGCGAATTTTTAGTATACCCAATTTTTAATATAGCGAATTTTTAGTATACTGAGTGCTTAGTGTACCGAATGCTCTTAGTATACCGAATGCTTGGTATACTAAGTGCTTAGTATACCGAGTGCTTAGTATACTAAATAATTACTATACCGAATGCTTAGTATACTAAATAATTACTATATCGAATATTTGGTATACCAAGTGCTTAGTATACTAAATCCTTAGTATATCGAATTTTTAGTATACCGAGTGCTTAGTAAACCAAGTGCTTAGTATACCGAGTGCATAGTATACTAAATGCTTACTATACCGAATGCTTCCTACACCTAATTCTTAGTACACTAAATGCTTAGTACACCGAATATTTAATCCACCAAAAATCTGGTACACCGTCGTCTAATTAGACAACACACGCGATAACTCGCGGCCGACCACGTGGTTCTCTCCGCATCCACAAACCACGTGCATATCGTTTTCTTTTGGCGCGTTTCCTTCCACCACGTGTTTTTTCAAGCGTCCAAATACTAGGCGGCCGACAGCTCGTGTATACACGTGCGTATATACTTTCTCTCTCCGTTCGTCGAACCTGCGATCACACTTATCAACTCTCTCAGGTTAGGGAGCCGGACTCCGGGCGACATCATTTTTTTTTTTGTTCTGTTAATGACACGATCACTTTCCAAAAAATTAGCGGGGAAGAGCAGCAAACAGCAAAGCACTTTGGGCACGCATGCAAATAGTAGACCCACATGCAAAGTGAACTTCGAAATATAATTATATAATAACGTATGCCTGTCTATCTCTCTCTCTCTCTCTCTCTCCCTCTCTCTCTCTCTCTCTCCCTCGCTCTCTCTCTCTTTCTCTCTCTCTCTCTCTGTAAGCGCATAAGGATAGACAGACAAGCGAAATAGAGACAGATATATAAATAGATAGATAGATAAAATGGATCTCGTGTTTCTCGATGGTCTTTTTTTTTTTCATCGGAGACGCGCGCGCGCGCTCCTCTTGTCTTCCACGCCGGTGACAGACACGTCGGGCAGTCCGCAAAACGGGGTAACTTTGCCTCGCCGTAACCCTTGCGCGACGTATCTGTTAGATCACTCTACGCACGCGGACGGTGGCATCAATCGAACGAGTTTCGACGGATCGTTCTTTTTTTCTTTTTCTTTTTCTTTTTTTTAGAACGGTCATCCCCCGTCGGCTCATCCGCAATCTCAGTGTTCGAGGAGCGCGTCTCCGTGTTACGGCGATTGCGGATGAGTCGTTTCGGGGGTGGGGGTGTGGGGGTGGTACACCGACATTAACCGTAATCGATATACAAATGCAGAGTAAAGAGAAAGTACGAGAATAAAAAGTCAATAAATTGGAATATACATATATGTATAGGTACATGTATACGGGACCGGCGTGTACAAATACACCGGACGTTGTAATTTTATATGTTACTGTACTTGGGTATATCGTACTCGTATGCGTATGGCGACTAGTTTACGTAAATCGTACTTTTATACGTATAAACGCACTTGCGTACTTATATCGCACTTGCGGTATATCCGTACTCTTGCGTACACATCGTACATTTAAACGTATATCGCACTTGCGTACATATATCGCATTTGCGTACGTGCGTACGTATATCCGTACTTTTGTACGCATATCCGTACTTTTGTACGCATATCCGTACTTTTACACGTATATCCGTACTTTTATACATCTATCCGTACTATTATACGTATATCGCACTTGCGTACATATGCCGCACTTGCGTCCATACATCGCACTTTTATACGCATATCCGTACTTTTATCCATGCATCGTTCTTTTCCACGTATATCGACTACTGTACGTAAACCGTACATGCGTATCCCACCTGTATACATGTACCTATAGATATCGATAGGTATAGCGGAGAAAAGAGAGAGAGAAAAACTCACCGGATCTGGTGGGAGTCTGTAGTCTGTGGATATTTCGCTGCTCGCGCTCCGCTCCTCGGTCGACTTTTCCCAGTCCATCTCTTTTTTTAACGACTGGAAACGAACATCGGGGCTCACGTCAAAGTAATAATTGGATAACCGTCGCGCCCGGTGCATACGCGCACACAGAGCAGACCGGCCGCGGTGCGTTTTCTTCCCGGGACGGCGTTACCGAAAAATCATTCGATTCCCGGGAATCGAAACACCTTTTTGGCGACGGATTTTAGGGAAAAGTAGCTGTTATGGAACGTGTACCTATTATGGAACGCGTACCTATTATGGAACGCGTGCCTAATATGGAACGGGTTCCTAATATGGAACGCGTACCTATTATGGGACGCTGAAATTAGTTAACCCTTTGCGCTCGAGTTACGGACTCCGAGATGTTACTAAAATTGTTACAGTATATTCCAAAATAATTTCTATGCATTCTATACAAAAATATAGATTTAAAAAATAATTAGATTTGTAACGTTTTATGAATCGCGAGATTTAATTGTAAATGCATAAAGTGAGAAAATTGAAATATAATGAATCAGAAGAATCGTTTTAGATTTAATCCTTTGTGGCTGAGTGGCGAATCTAAAACGCTTCTGAAAATAATCATACCACGTTTAGAATTAATTTTGATCAAATTTATTTACATTCAAAAAATTATTATGAAAAGGGTGTACACCCTTGCGCTTTATTATTTTTTATTCCTATCGAATAAATATTAATTCAAAAATTAATTATGTTATCGAGGAACAGTGGTAAAAATATTGAACAATAACAATTTTTAGTATTAACAAAATCTTGTCCTCGAAAAGCGTTCCATAACAAATACTTTTACCTTACCATAATCTCAACTCGTTGTCTGTTAAATACAACGATGCTATTTTATTATGAAATATTTCAACCGTGACACTGATAAACTGTGGAGGTGAAGCAAAATGTTAGTAACAATGCGACAACAATAGACCGTGGACGTTTATGCATTTAATATTAACATGATCAAATATAAAGCAATAAATTCTAAAAGCAACGAGTTATTCAAAAAATTGCACTCGTTTCAATTCATTAAAAATATTAATAATAAAAGTGCATTCGTAATTAACTTACATTGTAATTTACTTACTAGTAATTGATCTAGAAAATGTTAATTATGCCTGAACATCCATAGTCCAACGATAGCAGTCGATACATATGTACGTGTAAAGGGGATGTATATGGAATCAAAACATTTCCAGGTTAATGGAATTCTGGGATTCTACTGTTGAATAGGCATTTAGTTGCAAAGGGGTAAATTAGCCCCTATATCTTGTAAATTTAATAAACGGTATTACGTTTGGGAAAAAGATAAAAAATAAGACAGACATTGCTTAGATAATAATAATAAAATATGTAATACTGTTCATTAAATTGTCTGAGATGGAACCTCGTTAATACTTCTTAGCAACAATGCTAAAGTGTGCTTGTAATTAATTAATTTATTTGATATTTTACGGTGAAACTATTGCGAACAATATTTACAAAAAAATAGAGTTCTTTCTTAAACAATTAAATATTTTTATATTGCAAAATTTTCAGGGCTATTTCTGTCAAACAATGACACTATTTAATGAATTAAAAATTCCTCTGCTTTGGTTCCAATAATTAAATTCAAAAAATCTTACGCGTCAATAATTGTTTATTATTTGCTATATGATTACTTCGGGTGTGCAATTAAATATATTTTTACTGTAAAATTTCCAAGGCTATTTCTGGTGAACAGTAGCACTATTTAATTAATAAAAATTGCTTTGATTTTGTTTCAATAATAAATCTGAAAAATTCTTACGCGTCAATAATTATTTATTATTTGCTATATAATTACTTCGGTGGTGCAATTAAATATATTTTTACTGTAAAATTTCCAAGGCCTCTTCTGACAAGCGATGGCATTATTAATTAATAAAAATTCCCCAGCTTCCAATAAAAGTACCAAAAAATCTAACGCGTCAATAATTGTTTATTATTCGCTACATATACTTCAAAATTGTCATCGAGCTCTAAGCGAAGTCTGACACTAATTTCGAACCCTCTTCAGCACCCTCGCAGCCGCGAAACGCGTTCCATTCGAAGAACCGAATAATAATCATTTCAAACACACTTTAGCTGTTGCAAGTTCCGCGGGTAAACGTTTTAAAAAAAAAAACCGAGAGAAAACGAGAACAGAAAGAATAAAACTCGTCGGATGAAAAAGTATTTATAAATTACTATTTAGGAAAACCGTGTGTGTGCGCGCCCTAGAAATGAGCAACTGGTGGCCGTTGGGTGTAGGCGACGGTTACCCTGGTGTGTGGGTGACTCTGAAAGTGGAGTTTAGAGCGCGGAATTCCGAGGGAAAAAGCGGACAGAACCAGGCATCGAGAGTTCCGACCGTCTAGCCATAATCATTGTGAAAAAAGATCAAACGGAAGAATTGTTACCGTTGTGTATAAAACGGTGCTTATTAATGTAACTACGCGCTTACATATACAATACGCACGTACACATATACTCGTCACGTAGCCACGGCAACTAAAACTCTTTCGCCGCGCTTTCCCTCGCAAAGTGAAAAAACGTTATAAAAGCTGACGCGATGAAACGAGCCTGACACATACACGAGTATATATGTGTGCGTGTGTGTGTATAATAAAACTCTCTTACGAGCCCGAAGTAGCTCGCTGTGAAAAACCCGAAACGAAATAACGTGATTTTAATATTAAAATCGACGACTTTCGACCGCGGAAAGATGGCGACGAACCAACGGATTGAGAATAGCTCAAGTTTAACCCTTTGCACTCGAAGTACTGTTAACTTTATTTTTAGGAATTATTTGTAATTCTAGAGAGGAAGAATCATTAGTAATTATCCTAATCACTAAAATAGTAATTTATATAATAACAATAATAATAATTACTTTAACTTTATTTTTTAGTAATTATTAGTAATTTTAAAGAGCTGGAATTATTTGTAATTCTAAAATAAAAGTAATTACTAAATGCAATTCTAAAATAATTTTTCTGATATATGGCACAAAATGTATTTTTTATGAATATGAAATTGAATCTTGTAACTCATGCAACAATAGTTGTACTGTTAATAATTTTTGAAATCTAGTTTTCTATAATATAAAAATTATTTTGAAACGTGACAATTTTAGTGCCTCAGAGTCAACACTCGAGTGCAAAGGGTTAAATTAACAAAACCAAAATGTATATAAATCTTGTGCAGTTTATACTCGCTCTCCGATTGGTCCATCTACTTCATCAATAACTCGTCAACGAAGAGAAAGTGAACATTTTCGCCAAAGGAAAAATCTACCCTAACACACCATAATTCTCGAAATATTTGTCTATTGTTTCAAGCAATGAAGAGTCACCCGACACGCGATTAAAACTCGCCCGATTCGAACGGAGTAGATTCGAGTGGACTAGATTCGAGTGGAGCAGGTCTATCTAGAAGCGTGATAAAATAGATGATCAATGTACTCACAAGCGGAACTTGCTGGACCGGAGGCAGCCCCGACGGGCCCGCGAGAGGTTCTGTACTGTGGGGAGACGGAAGCCGGCTTTGCGGTAAGTTCAACGGCAGCACGCCGGTCGTGCCGCCGGTGTTGTTGCTAAGACTCATGTCCGACGGTCCGCTGTGCACGGAGATCGGGCTGAGAGAGCCCCTCGTCTCCTCGAGGCTGACAGCGTCTTCGGAGTCCCTTCTGGGCCGGTCGAGAGCCAGGGGTCCGGAGCAGGGGCTACCAGGTCCGGCGGGCGACGGCGGACACTCTGTCATGTCTATCGCGTCGGCGGGTTCCCCCGTGGCCGGTTGCGTGACGTTCTGTTGCGTTTGGTCGCATTCTTTGCCGACACCCGCTAGCACCGCCCCGCCGACCACCGACGTGTTCCCTTCTCTCTCCTTGTTGCTCGCCTCTTTTATGCTCTCGCGTTCCCGGTGATGCTCCCGCGACGTCTCCCGCTGCAGACCCTCGGACGTGCTCGTGTGCTGCGCTTGCTGCTGCTGCTGCTGCTGTTGCTGCTGTTGTTGCTGTTGCTGCTGATGCTGTTGTTGCTGTTGCTGCGGCTGTTGCTGCTCGTCCCTCGACGCTACCGCCGCGTTGATGTTCGTCATATCCGCTAGACCCTTCACCTTAAGGCTCTCCGCTGTCTTAAGGAGAGCCGATAGCTGGCAGTACTCGACGTTTACCTCGCCCTTGTACATGAAGTCGACGAGGGTACGTAGCTCGGCGAAACGTACGTCCTTTAGGATGACTATGGGGTGGCGGTTCGGGTGGTCCAGGAACAGCGCCTGGAAGTAGCTGGAGCACGCGGAGAGGACTACCTTGTGGGCGCGTATCGACGGTCCCTCCGTGCACGCCAGTGTCACGTCCACCAGCGACTCCGACTCCAGCAGTTGACTGAACACACCCAGCAGGTTGCTCTGATGATTGTTCCACCTCAGGCAGTAATGCTCACTTCCCATGTCTGAACTGCACCCCGCAACCCTGCTGCAAGAGAAACCATTTGTACCGAGGCGCGGGTTTAACGCGCACACGTCGTCGTCGTCGTCGTCGTTTCCTGTCAAATCTCCTCGTTCTTTCTTTTTTCTCGTCGTTTTCTTTTCTTCTGTTTTTTTTTTCAATTTTTTCGTTTGCTTTCGCTCGACGTTTTTCCTGTTCGCTATATTTCTTTTCTTTTTCACATCGTCGTCGCCTTCGGTCGACCTCTATGTCTGTGTCTCGCTGCTTTCATCGTTGAAATCACCGAGATCGAAAGACACTCTGCTTTTAATATTTAGACTCTGAATAGACCACAGAGTGGTTTGTGGTGAGTGGGGGAAGGGTTGTGGGAAATTGTGGTGTTAACGCGTCGTCGAGGTTGTGTTTTATGCTGTTGCAGGAATAGGGGATGCAGACGCGATGTGGATCAGCTGGAAAAATCGCTTGCTGGAGGGAAGATTTGATTTATTATAATATTGATTTTGAAAGCAATTGGAGTGATTTATGGTGAATTTTTTAAATTGTGCTCGTCGCTGCATAGGGTTTTTAACTCCTTATTATACTTTGACGAGTTTATCCCCTTTTTATTAATATTTAAGCATTCCAGTAAATTCAGGCACGGGATAAATATTAACGTTTTGTCTCTTTTAAGAAATTACTCCAATTGAAAAATCCCTAGTTGCAGTAATTGCGAAGAAAATGGTACGTCAAGGGGTTAATTAATCTTTTACTCTATAGCGTGGTCTCAAACTAGTGATCAAGACTCTAAACACAGTCTGATAAATATATAAATTATTTTTCAGTCGTTGGAATCTAAATAATATTCTATTATATTGTTATTAATATACAGTCATTGGAGAACGTGTAGGCATAATATAATTAATAATTCTCTTTTTCTTCCAGCAAATTATTAGCTATTAAGAAACCCTAGTCGTTGCTATGGTAAAAGAAATTGTAGCGCAAGGAATTAATTAATCTTTTGCCCTATAGTGTGGTCTCAAACTTGTGATGAAGATCCTGAACCCGGTTTAATAAATATATATATTATTTTTGTCTCTTGGATCTCAATACTGTTCTATTTTATTATTATTAATGTACAACAGAAAGTATAGATTTTAAATATGGATAGAATTTAGATTTTAAATTTGAAAGAATTTAGATTTTAAATTTGGAAAAATTTAGATTTTAAATTTGGAAAAAATTTAGCTTTCAACTTTAAATTTCTGCAGAACTTAAAACATTCTAAATAAATATCTACATCACTCCCAATTATTTACCACTTAAAAAAAGACAATCCAATCCGATAAAACCATATAAAAATTGCCAATAAAATGCCAAACGAATCCCTAAACTCTTACATAACAAATTCTGTAACATTCTGCTCGTCAATTGTACATTTTGTATAATTAACATCCGCGTTTCTCACAATTTGTTTACCTACGCAGATATTTACACCGGCTAATTGGTGCGACACGGTTTCTAATCACTCCTCCCGATCGCATTAACAGATCCTTCCGGCGACGACTCCTTTTTTCCTCCCAAGATAATCTGTCCCGGAACGCGCGCGGCTATTAAACATTTTGTATTCCGCGCGGGCGAGCGTGTGTTCGCCAATAAAAAATTCATTAGCGATTGCAAACAGCAATCATCGTCACCCGGCGCGCATGACGGGCCCAACCTAATCGCGTAAAATTACATACGACGCCTAATCGCATGTAAATCCGCTCGGACACGCACGCATAAATTAACCTGGCTGGCTCGTATTTTTCTCTGTCTCTCTCTCTCTCTCTCTATACCTCCCTCTCCTCCCTCTTCACCCTTGGAACGCGTGTGTCCCGCATGAGCAGCGCGAAAACACGGAACCGCGGATGTCTAAATTGGAATTCCTTGTCCGCCGATGGAAAACCGTATACGCGGGGGAGAGAGAGGCCCTTCGTCTGCTATCAGTGAATTTCTTCCGGCGTAAATCACTGTTCGCGGAAGCGTGAAGGGGCCGCGCGCCGCGGCGCCGATGCCCGGCGACGGCGATTTATTCGCCGTGCCGGGAGGCTGGGAAACGGCGCGACGATCGAGAGTCGCGTTGTTCGATTCTTGTGAAGGTGCGCGCGCGATTTGGGAGGAACGCGCGGCGAGAAGACTGTGAGGATGGCGACTTACTGTTCATATTTATAATTGCCCTAAACTGACTCCAGTTTAGGGGTAGTTTTAGAGTAAATATGACGGTTGATTAATAATGCAAAGGTTACGGTGAAATTTAACCCTTTGAAGGCGGAGATATTTTAACTGGAAATTCAGAAGTTACTGTGTTTCTATTTTATAGAAGAATTTTTATTATTAATTCAAAATTTATGGAATGGTTTATATATTATAGAAATGATTTTTCTGAGCTCTCGGCAATTTTTTAAATATAGGTAAATTTGTTAATAATTTTGCAATGTGTCATAATAATTTTTAGCAGCGCCTTAGTGTCGCTACTTGACTGCAAAGGGTTGAAACAAAGTATTTCGGTCGTCTACATTGGTTTTTATGGCGAAGTAATTTTGTCTGGTATTTAAAGAAAAATTCAAGACGTTTATTAATATTTTACCAATCGACTTATATAAGTAATCGGCTATTAATATAAATAATCGGCTATTAATATAAATAATAAATTGGCTTCTTAGCCTATAAATCTGTTGGCACAGTAATCGATGATTTTCTATCTGTTATTGACAATATCACAATGTCTATTGTATTATTATACAATTTTTTAAATATTGCGAATTGGTTTAAATGAACCAAACTATTATAAATGGAATTATTTATAGCGAGCTACTTTAAATGAATTAAACTGTATTCTGTAATAACAACTACACCTGTGATTTAAAAAACTTAATCGCCACGATCACCATTAATTTATCGTTCTCGATGCAACAAACTAGATGCCACCGCAGTTTTTACTCTCCTCATGACTCGGCAGTCATTATAATGTCACACAATCAATCAATCAATCACCACGATTCGTTAAACAACGATCTTCCATTCCACAAAACATTCTACACAGAGTTTTCTACACCACCTAAACCAATCTCGAATAACAATTAATTGTTATTTCTATTATAATAGCCGGAGGAATTATTTTAGATTTAGAATTGAAATAGCATCGATTACAAAGGGTTAATTGCTATTACAATAGCTAGAGGAATTCTAATATCTATTATAATATTAAAATATCTATTATAATATTGCAATAGCTATAATAGCTATCATAATAGCTAGAGGAATTCTAATATCTGTTATAATATTTTAATTGCTATTACAATAGCTAGAGGAATTATTTTAGATTTCGAATCGAAATAGCATCGATTACAAAGGGTTAATTGTTTCTCGCTGCGTCTAATAGCCCTCGCTAACGAACCCCCATAGATAACGGGGGGTTGGTCCGCTTTAGCTTGGAATCCAGGGATTGTAACAAAGCAGACACGGTTGTCTATACGTCCCATCGGAACCCTTTATTTTTTTTTCTCCACCGCGATAACAGCCCTATAAATCGGTCTAATTAAAACGTTCATTTATTCAAGCGGCAACGGGCGGACGCCGCTTACACGGCGCGAAGTTGACGGCGGACGACGCGTCCGGGAATTTATTCAAGCGGCCGGCGCGCGACCGCTAATAATCCCACGGCAATTTGGTCCACGTAAAAAATATTATTTTCTCTTTATTATTACGATACCGTCCTCCCTCCCCCCTGCTCCCTCTCGCGCGCATTATCACCGTACGTTATCACACGGTTCCGTTGGCAGGATCACGCGAGGATCGCGCCGCGTATACGCGACACGCGAGAACACAGAGAGAAAGAGAGAGAGAGAGAGAGAGAGAGAGAGAGAGAGAGAAAGAGAGAGAGAGAGAGCAACCGCGTCTCCCCGTGCTTCGCCGGCGCGCGGATAATTACGTGTGTAGTTACACGTGTGTTTCCGTGATCGCACATGGCCGCGACACGTGCGTGCGCGCGCCGTTCACGCGTTTAGACGCGGCAATAAATACCGGGGAAAGATAAGCGATTGTATCGTCGGCTGATATCGGCTCTATGCATTTCTCTCTCTTTCTTTCTCTCTCCCTGCATCTTCTCGTGCATCTTGTCGTTCATGGTACCGTACACCATGGGACCGAGTCAGAAGTAGTTCCTGATACCTGAGCGCCACGAACCTATAGCGACCTGGAATGCGCCTCGTGTGTCGCTGATATGGAGAAGTATTTTTCAGGTGCTAATTAGGTTTTTGAGGAACTATGTTTATTTTAATAGTTAAAGCAGTGCTTGGAAGAAAATAGAATAATAGAATTTATTTTATTTAAAATTGACAGAGAGAATACCGAATTATTAAGGATATTTTCGTTATAAACTAGAGAGTCGATATTAACCCTTTCGATACCAGCGCTATGACCGCCATGACACTAACTATACGAAACGCTGCACCAAAAAATTCTCACTTGGTCAGTACCCCTTTATATAAAGATTGTCCTATATGTTAAAAATAACAACTGTGCTTAATAAAACAATATTATTTTAAAATAAAAAGTTTTGTTTCTAGCTTTAATATTAAGGTATATTTATTAATATAAAATTCTAGCAAGGGTGAAGGACGAAAAAATATTAATCGACGCAGTTTCGAAAGAGATTATAGTGCAAGGGGTTAATAAGAAGCATTTCAATCGTTATAAAATGGTCCCTCGTTAATAAAAGAAATTAAAAAATCACCTAGACATTTACTTTGAATAAAATTTTATTATCTTGAAAGCATTCACTCGAGAAAATATTAATCGACGCGACAATTTTTAAAAAATCTCGCAGTGCAAGGGATAATCGTTCAAATCATCATAAAATCGTTCCTTTTTGATAAAAAAAGAAATTAAAAAAATCACTTAGATATTTAATTCGACAAAACTAATATATAATACCATTTTAAAAGCATCCACTCAATTCTTCAACCTGACTATACTATACTTCAATCTTAGTCTCTCTGATTACTCTACATAAATACAGAGAAAGAGCTGCTAAAGGGTTAATATAAATCACCAATCACCGAACGAATCAAATTCGCTCGATGCCCCGGCATTACTCTTTCCAGTACACCACGAGGTCCGACACAACGTTCACAAAATCCGCTTTTGTGTTTTTAAAGCGTCGGGAATTAGCCCCCGATGAAAAATCGCGTCGCGCCCGTGAATTATTTCGAAGGGAATGTATTTTCCAGCGTGGCGCTCGCGCGTGGCGACCGAATCGCGGGTTGCAGCAGGGGGGGCGAACGAGGGGGTTGCAGCACGGGGGCGGCACAGGCGGAATAATGAAAATCGCGGGAAATCTGTGTCAACCGGTAACCTCCCTGGGATTTTTCGACGAGCTCGCGTCAACGACGATCATTGGCACGGTTTTCGGCGAATCATCCCGGCGCCGAATCGGTGGCAACCGTTTCATCATTTAGCGGAGCCAAAAGCTTTCCGTGTGCAAGGCGCTGGCAAGAGAGAGGAGAGAGAGAGAGAGAGAGAGAGGCTCTCCCCCACCCGATGATCGATCGCCGGATGAAAAACCGGCTGCCATCGTAAATTACGAGCGTGCCAGATTTTTGGCAAATATCTCGAACGCGTTACGAATCTCTTTTAATTTCTGCGTGAAGCGCGACGCCGATCCGGCTGGCGATTTTTAACCCCTTAGGCACTGAGTTTCTCGCGAAACGAGTTCTCGGAACTGAGTTACCATTTTTCTATATTGTATTATGCTCCTATTTTATATTATTTTTCTATATGATATTATTTTGCCATATTATATTATTTTTCTATGTTATATTATTTTGCTATATTACATTATTTTCCTATGTTATATTATTTTGCTATATTACATTATTTTCCTATGTTATATTATTTTGCTATATTATATTATTTTTCTATGCATTATATACATAGTATAGTATAGTTATAAAAATGTATTGGCACTGTAAATTCATACTTTACAGAACTACCAATTTATTATTTTGCAACGTTACTTAGTCAAAGTCCATTCAGCTTCAATCAATTTTTTTTATATAACATTTAGAATTTTTAAATAAACTGTAGAAAGTTCGCACATGACTGTTTAAGTCGACCCAAATTCAATAATATTTTTCGAACGCTTAAAAATCCATTTTATTCGTATATCAAAGGGTTATAAGAAAAGGAGAATTACGGTGGACAATTATAGAATACGAGCGAAATTATTCCCCAAAATTCGCGTCTATTGTTTCCACACATTACATAGCACTTGAAATTTTTAAATAAAATATGGCAAGTTCGCAAACAATTCTTTAGTCAACGCAAATTAAATAATATTTCTCGAACGCATAGAAATCCATTTTATTAATATATCAAGGGATTGTAAAAACAGTATAATTACAGTGGACAATTATAGAATACAAGTGGAATTATTCCCTAAAATTCGCGTCTATTGTTTCCACACGTTACCCAGTATTTGTAATTTTTAAAATAAATATGGTAAGTTTGCAAACAACTGTTTAGTCGATCCAAATTAAATAATATTTCTAGAACGCTTAAAAATCCAGTTTATTAATATATCAAGGGGTTATAAGAAAAGGAGAATTACGGTGGACAATTATAGAATACAAGTGGAATTATTTCCCATAATTCGCGTTTATCGTTTCCATTATTTCCGTCTCAATAAAATTAAATTTTCTTCGACGCTTTAACCAATTAAAAAAACTTACTCTACACTACGCTTCCCCAGGGTCATACTTGACCCATCTCGTCTCAATTCAGTCCAATTCCCATCGGAACAAACACATGCCAATCGCTTCCTACCTTTAATCATCATTTACGGCCGTTTATAAAATCATCGTCGCGAAAATACGCTTCGCGCGATAAAAGCGGAAAAACGCGTCGATACTCGCGTGTCGAGAGCGGAAAACGCGTCGACCCTCGCGTCTCGAAAGTGCCCGGTTGTGCGTCGCCTGTTACATAAAGGCAGTCGCGGTGCACATGCCTCGATAATTCGCGTCATTTCAGAGTTTTCTTTGGGTCAATCCGTTTAGGAGGACGCACACGCACGTGTGTCCTCATCGCGGACGCCGACTGTGCGCCGCGGTGAACGGGTTCGACGTTAAACAGCTCGACGACTGCCTACGCAATTAGATTACGCGCGCGCGCGATAAACGGGAGTCGCGCTTCCTGGTTTAAACAAAATGTATTGCTTCTAGCTTTAACCCTTTGCAGTCGAAGCCCGTCTTAAATGGAAATTCTAAAGTATTTGTTCAGATTTACAGTGTTTCCGATTCGATACAATCTAGAGCATTTTATATACATTATAGGAATTGAATTTTATTGAATTTGATGACTTATGTAGTAGATGATAGCTCTTAACAATTTTCTAAATGTGAACAAGATTTGATAAAAAATTATTTCTGAAACGTAGCTTCATCATTTATAGCGGCGCCTTAGAGTTGCCACTCGATCGCAAAGGGTTAATATTAAGATATATATATATATATATGTAATATTATATTAATCCTTTGCACTCGAGTAGTTCTAAAATAATTTTTATATTAAAGACTAGATCTAAAAAAATGATTGAAAGTGTAACTATTGTAACAGATTTCCATTTCATTATAAATCACGAAAATTATTTTAGATTTACTAATATACAGATATTGATAAAATGATTTCGAGTGCAAAGGGTTAAAACACACAAACTATGTAATCTCTTTATGTTTTACCTTTATATTATAATATCATTTTTGTTCTTCTTTTCTCTCTTTAATTTACTATTTATAAGGTTCGAACTATGTACATTAACGTAACTCGAAAGGGCCTTACTAGCCCTTTAATAAAGAATAATAATAACAATTATTATTATAATCGTGAATGCACGAAGTTCGCAGTCCAGTAATTATCGACAATATTTCTATATAATTATCTAGCAAATATCGAGATCCTATCGAAGTATTAACCCTTTGCACTCGAAGCTATTTTAACTCAATTTAATATAATATTTCTGACCCACAGTATTTTGATTTTACATGATTTATTTTATGCATAGTTTGCATTTTATTTGTATGAAATTGTGTATTTTGCAATTTATATACCAGATAGACTCTTCATAATTTTTCTTTAAAGAAATTTAATAACATAAAAATTGATTTAGAATATTTTTAAATATTTTTTATTTAGGCAATTTTTATGGGTGCATCGGAGTCACCGCTCTAGTGCAAAGGGTTGAAAAGTGTCCTGTTTCGTTTAGGACAATTCGTGCATCGCTGTTAATAAGAATATAGAGGGGTGGAGAAAAATGAACTGCAAACAAATTCGGTGTGAAAAAGATTGAAAAGCGTGCGATGAATTAAACTAAAATAAAACAATCAAACGGTGCGGAACGTTAAGGGAGCCGCGATAACAATACCGTATCGCATAAAAAGCGAAGTCGAGCTTAATTTCCCCGCTCATAGCGCAACCATTGTGAGAGCGTTTCAGCCGACATTAAAATGTTGACAGCTTTATCGTTACTTTTATAGCTGTTTCCATTTAACTTTCCATCGGTCTGCGACTGTATGCGTTCACCATACCACACGTG